>NC_135777.1:21422620-21466080 GCF_028453695.1 Augochlora pura | reverse complement strand
CGAATAATCGTATCTCCTCTTCTGTAATTGTCCACTTTTGTTCACGAACTGAAGGACAATGTGAGAGGCATTATTGTACCGGCAATCCTTTTCTGTAATTGTCAATTTTTATTTACAAGCCGGGAGCAATGTCAGAGAAATTAAAGTATTGACCATTCTAATGAAATTACTATACAGTCATTCCTCTTCTCAAATTGTCCATTTTTGCTAACAAATACTTAAAGAGAATTTGCTATACTATCAACTCGAGTAATAACAAAATTGTTTTATTTATCAAATCAATTTTAATTATCGAATAATAAGTACCCTGAATTTTTATGCGAAACAAACATCAAATTGCGATAAATAAAAATCAAATATCTTTCTCTGATAATTTCACCAATTTCAACATAATACATAAGCAGTATATAAGCAACGTAAAATTCTAAAATATCATTTTGATATTTTAAATTCGTTCCAATAACTTATCACAATAACTGCGTTGAATCCACAGTCTGCTAACAAGTGAATCGAACTTCACAGCGATTACCTAGGCGCAAGAAGGTCGTAGACGTAACTGTTGTAATAAAATCTTTTGTCTGCTATTCTCGTACTGCTAAGTAAGTTATTCTGATTTCGCGTGACTTTTATGAGCACTAAAGTCGTAGTCAATGTATTCCAAGGAAGTTTATACAAACGGGAACTGTACAAGAGAGGTATTATTAAATTAGTTTTATTATTCAATGTCAATGAAATCATTCAGTGTATGTATATGGTACAGTATCAGGAAGACAGTAAAAATTGTCTAATAACAGTAAAAATTGTCTAATAACATTATAGAATGTTCGAAAAACTATAAAAAGCAAGCAATAAAAATTCTGGTGTATTTGGAAGACACCAACTTGTTTAAAGAAATTATGTAGTAAAATAAGGAATTTGGAGTAAGACGATGATGTTGACGCTACGTAGTGCTTAGTACAATTATTTTAGTAGAATTATTAGTAAGATTTGTTATGTGTAATTATTAGCAACGGTTATCTTTGGAAAAATTGTTTTTAGGAAGAATTATTTTTAGATTAAATTGTTTTTAGGAAGGATTATTTTTAGAAAGAATTATTTTTAGCAAGAACTATTTCTAGGAAAAATTATTACTAGGCAGAATTATTTTTAGTAAGAATTATTTCTAGCAAGAATTAATACCAAAAAGAATTATCATCAGTAAAAATTACTATTAATAAGAATCACTACCACAAAGAATTATCATATACATTACATCAACGCCCTACAATTAGAACCCCATAAATGGTACCAAATTGCTATAAAACATCTGCGACCCTAAATAAATCAATTAAAAAAAGAAAGTAAAATCACGGAAATTATACAGTCATAGAACCACCCGAAGATCGATCGAGCGTTCCGTTTACAAAAGGGGAACGATCGCGATGAGCAATCATCGACCCGCGAAAGGACCTTCGTTAATCGTGTAACCGCGGGGATGGCTCGCCGGTGAACTTGTTCCTTACGTGATCCTCTCTGCCGTAACACCGTATTTACGCGGGCCGACCCCGGTTTCGCGGACAATGCGCGCGAGAGTAAACCGGGTCGCCGGCTACAGGTTTTCAAGCTGTCTATTATCGCGAAAGACGAAAGGTCCTCCTCGGGTTTCAAGTTCTCGCACGGGGAACGGGGGGGGGGGGGGGGGGGGGAGCATGATGTAAGCGCGGCGAGCACAACACGTTTATGGCTGGCAGGCGCGCGCGCGCGCGCGAGCGCGACCGTGCCCGATGGAAAAAGAATACGATGCCGCTGGTCTCCGCTACTTGGAAAACGATCAAGTGCCACCTTCGTTCTCGGTCTTCTCCTCCGAAGTAACTGGCTGCTATCCGCGATCTTTCGCGTCCGCGGACCAACTCCCCTCGCTGCGTAACGCCGCGATCGTTTACCTTCGGCGAGCGAAAAGGTTATTTGAGAAACGCCGTAGCCATTTCTTGGGAAATCGAATTGATCGAGGACCGAGAGGGAAGCGCCGTTCCTTATCACGATACGGCGGGCCTCGCCTAATTCCTTCCTCAACCCTGTCGCACTCTCTATGGTCCGCATGTTTTATTACTTAATGCTGTTTAGAAAACAATAAAGGAACTTCTTTGTTTGAAAAATTGATTTTTGATACTTATTATTTCCTTATATATTTATATATTTACACAGCAATATAAATAATATATAACATTATTATAATTGTTATTTATATTCATATATAAATTTATGAATATATAAGAAATGAGACATAAAAAAATTTAGCAATGAAAGAAATTCCTTTATTCTCTTGCACGCAGATGTGAATAATAAATATAATAAAACAGAAATATAAGCTTATTATATTATACAGCTTCAATTATCGGAATACTTTTTACTTTTTCTGCTAAAAAAATATTAGCGTCGCTATAAAAATTTCCTACTCTACGCATTAATTAATTAAAGCTAGAAATTCTGTCGCCGCGCTTAGAAAACAAGCTTGTACTTTTACTTTTTTTTTAGTACTGCAATAATTGGGATGTCACAAGGAAAATGTAATTCAACATGGACGAGTCGACGCCCCTTGCCGCCGACGTGCGGATTGCCTGCGGAGTCAACGTAACACCGGAGGGACGGTCGCAATTTGCATACGGCATAATGCAAATCGCGCGTGTGTAGGGAAAAAAAGCCGGGTCCACGGTCGCGCGGTTCGAAATTATACAATTCGTGGGTTCATTACGTCAGCGCTGGAATGCGGGAAGAAAGAGGATATAAAACACTGTGGGCGTTGCAATTTCGCGGCCGTTCTTCCGACCGAAAATTCTCTCGGATTGTGTCTCGACTCCAGTTTCATATACCTTTTTCATCCCATATCGTTTGCAATTTGTTAAAACTAAATAAATTTTGGCTTCTGTATCTTGCTATTAACATTGGCAATTTTTTATTTTGTATAAAGATTCGTGGATGACAGATGCTCTATTTCAATACTGAGATATTTATAAATAATTAAGTTTGAAGAAAAAGGGATTTGAAGTTTTATTTTTCAATAATAGTGTTTTTGAAAAGAGTGGAATATTAACCCTTTGCAGTCGAGTGACGATTCTGAGGCACCGCTGAAATTGTTATAGCACGTTTCGAGATAATTTTAGAGATACTGGAAGTCGGAGAAATTATTTTAGATTTATCATTAAAATGGCTTCGGGGTAAAAGGGTTGATTTCACCAAATTCTGTATTAATGCATAGAGAACAAAATAAGAAAAAAAGAAGATCAAATAAAATAAAAGAAAGTAAAATAAAATAAATTGAAGTAAAACAAAATAAAAGAAATTAAAATAGATATAAATATAAATAAATATAATTAAAAAATTAACATAAATATAGATATATCAGTGTCTCGATATTCCCTCCGGAAACACAAAGGACGTAGAAACAGCCATTTTTCAAACCTCTCGGCACAAAAACGAACGATAATTACGAACGAAATATCCAGCAGCTGTTTAAGACCAATTAGGATTCTGCAGCAGTTTCGTTCTAATTTGTTGGCGGCGGACAAAGGGAATTATTTAAAGCGACCCGCGGTAAAATCGCGGAACGCCGACTGATCGAGTGCCCGCGATCCTTATTGGAATCGCAATCGCGGCCGGACACGTTAAGCATGCTCGACTTTATGGTTTCTCAATTACTCGGTTCGCGGTCGTCCAATTATATTAAAAACCGTGCGTGGATAATCGTGTTACACGGGGCAGCGCTACCGTCCGTGAAACAGAAGTACGCGCATCGAGGAGGAGGAGGAATCGTTTCGGGAACCCCGGGGCCACGTTCACGCTTCCTTTCAGTCCGCGGGAGATTAACGCGCCTCGGCCCGTCTACGACGACGCTGTAAATAAAACTATATATATATATACATATATATACGTCGTCGTCGTCGTCGTCGGCCGCGAGAAGGCAATTCCCTGGATACGAACAGATTTTTAATCATTCCCGGCGCCGGGGCCGCGGTTACCCTCGATCTGCCAGCCTCGGTCCCGATTAAGCGCGGTTTTTAACAGGGCCCCCGTCGCTAGTCGCGCAAACGCGGCAGCTACTTCGATAATTGGATCGCGCGGATTTTTAGCGCGCGGTTGCTCTCTCGCGGTTCCTGGGAAAATTTATATAATTTCACGTACAAGAGTTTCTTGGAGAATTTGCTGGAACTTGTCGAAGTAATCGGGGCTTGGAAAGGGTAATTGGTAATCAAGATTATTGATTTACCTGGATAGGTAGTTATGTATAGTATGGTGGAATGTGATTGCGTGACTGCAAGTATGCGTTGATAATTATTTATCTGGCGTCCTTTCATGCGAGTCATTTTCATGTATATTATAGATTTTATTGCTATAAATTTTGTTATATATTGTTATACAGTATATGCTATAAAATATTATGTATTGGGTTGGCAAATAAGTGATTGAGATGGTCTTAGCACATTCTCTAGTTTTGTCGACATGTTCAAAGCACCTAACCTATATTTTTTTATTGTTTAAACTTGCACCTTTAATTCAACAAGAAAATTGTATCGTTTGCTTATTTAGTTTCTTTGTTAACCACGTTTAAAAATGGGAGAACTAGACGCGAATTTCAGACATACTTTATTTAATAATATTACTTAGTAATACATACTTTATTTAATAATATTACTTAGTAATACATACTTTATTTAATAATATTACTTAGTAATACATACTTTATTGTATTATTTTCGAAAAAGCAAGAACGCATCGCAAGCACGCAAGAAATAAAATAGCGAATACGGGGATGAAACCTTGAAAGAAAGGCAGCGCCTAATTGGATAAAATTATATTTTTAAATAAAATTATTAAACTTTCCTTCTTATTTAAAATCCGCAATCACTTAATAGCCAACCTAATAAATAAAAATGACTCGCATAAAACAGCGTCGGATAAATTAACGTACAGATATATATTATAATAAAAAGATATACACCGCTGTATGAAGCTACCCTATAGCACACCCCCCATAGTAATGCATATTATTGCGCGTATAAATGATTTCAATAATTATTTCAGTGCTCAACAAATTCGAATATATCCTCCCTATATTTATACAACATAATACCTTTATCATACCTTTATCAATAAAACTCTTATTTAATTTAAAACGCAAGAAAACTCCTGTGCAACGCGAGTCTATTTATTCTCTGAGCGCGGCCGAAAGAGGAGCGCCACGTCACCGCGGCTACGGTCCGCGGTCCCGAAGGCATAAATCCCGGTTTAATTACGGCCGTCGAGCGAAATGGATCGCGATAGGATCGCACATCATCGCGGGAGAGGAACGGCGCGAGAACGCGACCGGGGGCCCCGAGAACGGATCGAGAGAACAGATCTCGTGGGTGAGAGATCGCGCGCAGGAGGAGGACGGGGGAGGAGGAGGAGGAGGAGGAGGTGGACGAGGAGGAGGTGGTGGAGGGCAGGCGGCGTGTCGTTTCGGCTCCACTTTCCTGCGATTAACCTCGTTTCGAGGTGGCGTCCTCGCCCCTGGGGCAACCGGCGAACGATTATTGTCGCGTATCGCGGACTATAAAAGCCGGGTCGCGCGTGTCGTTCGGCTCAATTAACGACCTCGGCCGGCTCGTTCCTCCCACGCGGTCCTGTTAACGGGACGACAACGGAATAAGCTCGGAATATGCACGGAACAGGCTCGTTTTCGTCCGCGAAGAGACCGTCGCGCGCTAATGTCGAGCGATGAAATCGCTGTAATAGGCGCGGCGGCGGCGGAATTGCCGTCGCTCTGTTCTCGCTTCTAGATCGCGGAGACGTCCTCCGCAAGTGGATTATGCTCTCGGCGAGAGTGCTCGCTCGACGGCTATGAATCAGAGCGATGAAAACGGATTGCCTCCTGGTTAGAATCGTTCTTGAGAACTTCGGCCATTATATCCGATGCAGAAATGAATTCCTGGCGTGCCCGAGCGACGTCGCGAAGCAACCGGGATTAACGGTTCGAAGAAATATCGGCAATTTCGATGCGCCAACGACGCCATTATTTTCGCGAGAATTTATCTCCGCTGCGGCGGATCGCGCGGTGCCGGTAAAAATGTACGACGCGCGTTATGGGAATTGAAAGATGCGTGTCTGTTCCGTCGGACGAACGGCCACGGGCTGTCTCAAACGGTTGTCGTGCCATTTTTCTTTGCGGTCGCGATAATTAGAATAGTTTCTCGATTCTAATCGTTTCGGGGAAGGACAAAGACTATTTATGTGTGTCACGTGTCTTGATCGGACGGAGAGTGGGATTTTATTGGAGGGAACGGAGTAGTGTTCATACTTACAAGTTATTACTGTAGTAATAATATAATAATAATAATGTAATAGTAATATAAAAACTGTTCTAAATGACTTTTTTAATCGTCCTTTGTTCATCTAAATTTCGTCCCGGAGAAATAATGTAATAAAAATATCCTCAGAGATTAAAATAAGACTTTTTAATTACATCGCAAAATAGATAGATTTCTATTAGAATTTGTTCTCGCAATAAAAATTCATTTGATAAATAATAATAATACTACAATAATAACATCTAATAATAATAGTAATAAGAAATGAATACTAATAAATAGTAATAGTAATAATGAATTAATACTAATAAATAGTAATAGTAATAATGAATTAATGCTAATAAATAGTAATAGTAATAAGAAATTAATACTAATAAATAGTAATATAAATAATAATTTGCTAAGGAAATTAGCCGGAATTTTCCAACGGAGTTTCGTGGTTCCGAGAGGCGCGGGCCGCTTATCAACGCGATTGGCGATGGGTTCCTCGCCAATAATGGAATTAGCCGGGGCCCGGATCGGTCGACCGTGCTCCCTCGGATTGACAAACTGACTTTCACATTTCGCGATAGGGGAACCCGAAATCTCTCGGTCCGCGCGAGTCACCGTCGCGCGCCTCGTCGCGGCCACGGTGGCCCGAAGTCTCGAGAATGCCCGGAATGCGAATGATCCAGATCGGGGCGCACCAAGGTCGGCCATTACTGCGCGCGATCGTTTATTACTTTTCCTGATCTTGTATTTCGAGATTAAGGCCGTCCAATGAGTTACGGCGATGTAAGCGGCGCATATAATTGATTTAAGACAGCGTCCCGCGAGGCTTTCTTTCAACGTTGTCGAAGAGGCCGCGCGCAACGGGGAAAACGCATTAATTGACGAGTCAATTAAATAATGCCCGAAAAGCGGGGGCCTCCGCCGGGCCCGCGAAATGCCGATTCAACGAACTTATATTTCACCAACGATAACACCGTCGCCTTCGACGCCGCTTTATTGCGCGCTCATTATCGTCGCCGCTCGCTTCGAACCGATCGCAGCTGCGCCATACAGAGATTAGTCGCCGTGCGCGCGGAGCTCGTTCAGCATTCCCAGGTGGAGCGACGGCCATTGCCGGCAGTCTTCGATTATGCTAAATTTCTAATGAAGAGAGAATTTTCAGGAATTTTTAACCCCTTGATATACTTCAACGTGTCGTGCTCTTTCACGAAGATTTCTTGTAATAAGTTATTAAGTATGAATGTTTATCATCTGTTCCTTCAAGTGGGAGTCAAAATTGATTTCCTTGTTACCAATATTTAAACATTAGACAAGTAAATGTAAGCACGCGAATTTTTCTTCGAAGAAATTAATGCGATCGAAATAATACCTAAATATAGAGTAATGCAACTCTTCCATTATATATTCAATACATAAATAAATAAATAAATAAATATCTATATTATTTATGTATTAAATATATACGAAAAGTTATCCATCAATACTAAAATTAAAATAAACATGCATAAGATTAGGGTAACCTATAAATTTATTTAATATTTTCAGAGCCATCTTTAAAATCGTAAAAATTCTCTAAGTCGACCCTCTGTCGTCAAATAAACCATCTTCCACGGTCACCGTTCATCGAAACGAATAATAATGCCCAGTTAACCAAGGGGGACTAGAAGAATTCGGTGAACAGCTAATCCGATCATCGATTTCGGAAGGCTTAAAATAAAATTGATGGCCAGGTATTCGCCCATAAAATGTGGACAATCGTAAAAAGGTTGACCAAGTTCGAATGACATAATAACACGACGATCGATAAAATTAGTACAATGGAGAGCGAGAATGTCACGGTTACTATGCCGACTAAAACGAAGATCACCTGATGAGGTCATCCGGAAGAAAGTCAGTCCCTGTACCAAACACTTCTGCTTTCAAACGCGAAGAAATCATTCGTTTCTCTTTTCTTTATTTCTTTCAATTTAGTATTTAATTTTATTTTATTATAGAATATTTAATTTTATTGTATTATAAAATATTTCATTTTATTGTATTATAAATTATTTAATTTTACTGTATTATTATTATTATTATTATTTTATTGTATCATAGTATTAAAATACAGGAAGTTATACTCGATGGCTATGTAAATATTAATATTAAATACAATAGTGAATAAAGATGAACAGCATCGTCTAAAGGGTTGAGAAACCAGTACACCGATCATAAAGACTCGAACAATAGCGGCCGCTAATAAAACGCGCTTAAACCGTGGATAATACACAAAGAAAACAGTGCGCGGCCGTCCAAAGATTCCGAGAATAATGTCTCGGGCCGGAAAAAATAATTGAATTGGCACTGTCTGGCGAGCGGCGCGCACAATGCGCCGTCCGAAGTGCAACGCGGCCGATGCATCGACGAGCGCGCGCGTTAAGCCCCCGATCAATGCCACGACGGGCCTGCGACAGAAATCGCGACGAATACAATCGGAGACAAAGGCTCGGCTCTCTCTCTCTCTCTCTCTCTTTCTGTCATAAGAAAAAAAAATGCCGGGGGAATAAGCAGCCCGAAGTGCATCGACAATCGCAGAAATTCCAGGTTATGAGCAGCTCGCGATTGCCGTGAGCGGGCGGTCCGGCTCCGGTCCCGGCGGCAGCTATTTATAAAACTCAATTACGATTTTCCTCCCGCGGCGAGGACCGCCCAGCCTTCGAGAGACCCCGCGCCTTTGTGTACCCGGCACCTGTTGCACCGGTGCAACAACGGCCGACGGAGCGGGGCGGAGTGCGTGCACGCGAATGCATCCGTTATCCAGGTCTCCCGGTAACGAACGCGGGTCCGGGTCCGGGGAGGCGAAGGTGCGTTTACCTTCGTCCTCGAAGAAGACCGATCCCCGTGGGCCCCTGGACTCGCCCCGGCTCTGGTTTCCCTTTGTTTTGCGCGCGCGCGCGCGAGGAACCGGGTTCGGCTGGAACACGGATGCCCGGTGGGGTGTTTCTTTTCCATTGCCGGCCTCTCTGCCCGCGCCTCGATGAAGCCGATCGTCGCGCGGACACGGTGGGGAATACCCGGCAAAAAAGCCTTGCCCTTGCACGCGTTTGTAACCGCTAAAAATCCACATTCCGCCCGGCTGGCTGGCCAAGATGGAATTTATAGGCGTCCTACGGACCTGCCCCCGACCCCCGTGCGCGCCTCTGTATGCCAAGGACCGGTGTCGAACGCTGAATTAATTATTCCGCGGACCGGCGCCGGCTATGGAGCGACACTTCGCGAGCTCGGGGACCGTCGGTCAACCGTGGGCGATGCTATCTCCTATTTTCGCACCCACGAGAGTACGGCTCTGTTAGCGACGAGGCGTCGCATACTGGTAATTGGTTCCAGGTGGAATCGGTTCCGCGTCCGAGCGATGCTTACGTGGAAGCAAATAGGACGCGGTTCGCTTTGCAAAATGGAAGTGTTTCGCGTTCGTTTGGTTCGTACATTGTTTTTATTTAATATGTGCAATATGTTTAATAATCGATGTTTTATGTTCTCAAATAATATATAAGATATTTTTAATAAATTATATATTTATATGTAAATTATTAAATAATTGAATCATTCGAAAGATTAGTTTCTTTTACTAGAACAATGCATAGTGTCAGTAAGTTCCATCTACGTTCAATTGTTTCATTCTCAATTTGTTTAAAAGGTGCATTATACATAGGTACTGGTTTTATACTGATTATAAATATTTAATCGTAAAATATTGCATCGTAAAAAGCAAACCTTTCAATGAAAAGAAACAAAAAGTAACAAAAATATCCGAATGAAAATATATTGGAAACTATCTTAATAAATATCCTAAAAATTAATAATATAATAAGTTAAAAAAGCTTGCTATCATTAGTGAAAAACAAGCGACAATAGTCACAGAAATCGAAGTTATGAATATTTAATAACCCACCCTGTATATCGTATGCTAAAATAGAAAAGGAAATTAGCATTAATTATTGGACGACCTACTGTCACTGGCAAATAGTAATTTCATTGCCGGTGTTGCAATATTTGTCACACGATTGTAGCGTCCTCAATCATTTTAATTCACCCGTGGAGTGCCGCGTCTGATTGCAATAGTCGCAGACTATAACGCAAACAAATTTGTGAAATACGAAGGATACATCTACGACGACGACATCGTTAACAGCAAAGACACTCTAATGGAATTCCATTCAGTCTCTCGTTTTCATTTTATTTCTTCATTCCTTTATTGTTACCTAAATGACTTTTATTTGTCGCTGGATAAAATAACAGTGCAATATGTACTTCTAATTTAATAAGTAGTATAATAAATCTTTTTCGAACCCTTCATCTTGATTTGTCAATTTTTATTTTTTTTAATTTTTATCCTGTTATTGGTTCCCTAATTATATTTATTGTATGCTTTAAATAAAACGATATTGCAATACGTTCCACGATATCATCGTCGCAAGATTAAAAAAATATATAAATACACCTACAACAACAATATCTACATACAATATCTGCCTCTTCATTCTAAATTAATTACATTCCGTAATTGAAATAAGCGATCGCGGTACGAAAATTCGAGATCCAAGGAAGCCTTGCGATCCGCTTATTAGTTACACAATAACGATGCCCCCCCCCCCCCATTAGGTCGCTCTTAATTGCGACACGTAAGAGTTTTATAGCCGGCCGGAATTCAATTTACGACGCATTGAAGCGATTTTTACGCGCCGGTGACCCGGGCGGCGTCCGACGTGTTAACGCATAAACCGCGTTATGTTAACCCTGTCAGTGGCGCAGAGATAACACCGCTGTGTCGGCGTGCACCTAATAAAACACGGACGACAAGGCTGTCGGCGTAGCGGACGCGTTACGGAAACCACGCGAGCGAATTAAAAGCGCGGCGAACGCTGTCGCGCACGGAGACTTCGACGCGTGGTAAGCGATGTCGCGCCCGGAGACTTCGACGCGTGGTAAGCGATGTCGCGCCCGGAGACTTCAATGCATATTAAGCGGTGTTGTCTGGTGATTTCGACGCGTCGACAGGAGAACTGCCGCGTGATATTTCAACAATAAGCTCTCCCGCGCACGTTTCTATTTGAACATTGTTCATCGCGGAATTGCAAATAGCCTTGTTACGTCAAACATTTATGCGAACGCGCGAGGCTTCTGCAGAAGTATTATTTTATTATCTACTTTCTGGTATGGAAATAATTTACTCGGAAGAAGAGCGTTGATTTCAATTACAATTTTAAATTAGTTTTGTATATTTATGCAGGAGAATTGGAAATTGTTACATGAAATTTGTATTTGAAATACGTAGTCGTCTTCGAAGAGTAAATTAATCTGCGTTTGAAAACTAATTTACCTTTATATTAAAATTCCTCTTAGAAATTGCAAAATATAATATAAATTTATAATAGAGTAGACAATATATAACTGTTATTATTATTATTATATATTATAATTCGTATAATATTGTATTAAATATTTCAAACCGTTTATTTTACCTATTTCTTCACTTTTCAATAAATAAATAAAAAAATAGAAATCACAGATAAATATATATTAGATATTTTAAATAAATTAGGTGAACTGATAGCATGATACAAACTCGGAAATTATGGGAATTATAACGAATACCTTTTTAATATACTTAGTAACTTGCTAAATCATTCTTATAACGACAAAACGATCCAGTAGATCTCTGGATCCTCCGTTTCCTTAGGAGGAGCACAGTTCCGTGTCGCCTCGCCGGTCAGACTAAACGGCACCGGCGGCCGTGCGGTGGGCGTGAAAGAAAAATGATCGCGGGGAAGCGAAGTCGTCCGTCCGATGCAACAATCGCCGCAACCACGGAGCCGCGGGGCCGATTCATCGGTTGTTTTTATTCCGGCTTGCGTCACGCCGTGTTCCCGCGGTTTTTCTTCCGTTCTTTTCATTAGGATGATTTCCGTGTTACCGTAAACCGTGACCAACACGCGCGCGCCCGCTCGCCTAATCGTCGTTTGATCGAAACCGCAGCGGCCTTCGCGAACGGTGTACCACACCGGCCGATATTAAGAACAGCGTTTTAATGATCGATCACGTGTCCGAGCGACATCGAAATGCGCGACGCGATCGCGAAAACCGCAGAACGCTTATAAAAACCGTGAGGCGATTGTAAAAACTATGAGGCGCTTATAAAAGCCACGAGGTGTTTATAATAACTATAAGGTACTTATAATAAGTGTAAGGTGTTTATAAAAGCTATGAGGTGCTTATGATAATTATAGTGAGCTTGTAAAAAGCATAAAATGCATAAAAAGCTTGTAAAAAGCATAAAATGCATAAAAAGCATAAGAAGCATAAGAAGCATAAAATGCATAAAATGCTTGTAAGAAGCATAAGATGTTTATAAAATGCTTGTAAAAAGCATAAGATGTTTATAAAATGCATAAGATGTTTATAAAATGCATAAGATGTTTATAAAATGAATAAGATGTTTATAAAATGCATAAGATGCTTATAAATACCATAAAAAGCTTATAGAAACCATAAGATGCTAATAAAAAGCATAAAATACTTATAAAAACTACAAAGTACATAAAAAACCACAAAACGCCTTTTAAAACCACGTGAATCGCACAACGCGTTCTTAAATCTCATACGTAGCGATTTGAAAAAATGAAATTTGTTAGCACAAGCAGTAAATCCCAGGGTTTACGCAACAATGTTGTTCCGAGCACCGTGGAAATTTACCGGGAATTACGAATTTTCCGTAGACGCACGAAAAGCGACGTTATCGTGATTTACGCGGAGCCGTTTTATACAGCGCGCGCGTTTATCGGGTCTACGAATCGATGAATCGCGATGAATGGACTGGTTCCGCGCGCGTCGAGAGCCGGGATTTCAACGGCTCCGCGATAACGAATCTCATGAATCTCATGTTTACGTGATAATTAGACTGGGGGAGTTCTGTGGAAAATCAAAATCGTGCGCGTTAATCGCGAGAAATAGGAAGCAAATGAAAAGTTTATTCTTGGTTTAATATTTGGCTGGCGGATGAGATCGCAGAGATTTGGTTTTCGTTCTATAACGATTCGAGCGATAATTAGCAGAATTTTAATTATTGTAATGGTAGTAATTTAATTGTTATGTAATAATTTCTATTCGAAAGATCTGTTTTAGCTGCACGAGAATGTTTTATATTCGCTCTTTCGAGTAATTAAATTTGCTATAGTTTATTAGGCTTAGAAATGGAATTTCTAAACTGTTCTAATTAATAAATAAGTCGTTATAAAATAAAGACTCTACAAGTTTATTCGTCGATAATTTCATTAAGTCAAAAAGAATCTTTTAATCTATTTTCTGCCAAAATTTCCCATTTTTGCAATGAATGCATAAAATCGGCAGTCGATGGATAACAAATGCTCGCGATCAATCGGCTTACAAGATCGAATTATCTGACGAATGGCAATCGTTCCCGCATGATCCACTCGAATCGCCGATAGATTCCACGAGCCGCGCAACGTCGGACTTCCGGTTTGCACCCGCGTCAACGTCATAGGCGCAACCTTCGCGCCGCGCGACGCGATCCAGGAAGAACGGGACGCGTAATTGCGCGTAAATTTCAACGAGCCACGGTGCGCCGATAGGGAACGGGAATTACCGATTTATCGCGTCACCTTCGACGATCACTCGGCGACGAGAGACACGCGTCCGTCGAAACGATCGCCGGCGGGACCCTTTTCCCGATGACGGCAGCCCCGCATGCAAATCGCGGCGTCCGTTCGCGGAAAATGTTTTAAAATAGATTTGATCCCTTCACTTGCGCGATGATTGACGGCCCGGTCTAAGGACAGCCGGAACACTTGCGATCCTTCCGCGATCCTGGCCGGTCTTTTGTCTCGAGACATTTTTCTGCCGGCTGACGTCGACGGGCGCGAACTTTGCGAGGTTAGCTTCAGCCTTCCACGGTGTTATAGAAATGCATATCTGAACATGCATTATTCTGGGTCGTGGTTAACTTTTTTAAATCCTTGGTTAAATCGTCTTTTTAATCTTTTATTTTTATTTGGTTAGTCTTCAGTCTTTCGTCGCGTTTTTAATTATTTTTGTTTGACGACAAATGAAGCAGTTCTGTAATATAATTCAGCATAATATATGCTTTCAATTTGGTAAGTCAATTAACAGAATAAATAACGTAATAAACATTCTTAAAATTTATTCCTCGTCAAAATAATTTAATCACGACATGTTGCAACTAAATCATTAAATATCTAAATATCCAAATATCTAAATATCTAAATATCTAAATATCTAAACATCCAAATATTTAAATATCCAAATATCTAAATATTCAAATATTTATCTATTTAAATATCCAAACAGGCATCGACGCAAAAATCAAAGTCAAACAAAACCGCCTCCCCATAAGAAAAAAGTAACGCACTACGGGCACGAGCTTACGTAGCTGGAAAACTGTAACAAGATGTTCCGCGCGAGATAATTGGTGGTAATTGCACCAGGAAGCCGCGATCACGGCTCCCGTTGTACAAGGTGCTGAACCAATTAGCTGCCGCCGGTACGTCACGGGAATCATAATTCCTCATCTTTATACCGGGCATGATTGCTACGTGTCCGCGATAAAATCTCCGCGAAAACACGCGACGCGTGTGCAATCAGACGCGCGTTACAACGTCGGGGACCCGCGATTAAGGCGCGGGTAAAAAAGCCTGGCGCGGGCAAAAAAGCCTGGCGCGGGCCGATTTCGCGGCGACCCGCGGGTGCCCCACACGTGTGCCCCCCCCCCCCCCCCCGTTCGGTCTCTCCCCCCGTCATTAGACGAACATCGGTCGGCCGTCTCTCGGCTATTTGTCGCGGCGCCGGTCGACGCGATTTGCGTAAGAATCGCGCAGGTGTCGCAACCCGCGCGATAAAAACCCGTGGAATGCCGATGATTTTCCGCTGGAAGAAAAGGTGGCAAGATCGTCGTCGCAACCCTAATCGTGATCTGGCGCACGAGGAACAACGATCAATTTGCAAACCCTTTTTACACTCTTTACTCTTTAATCGACAAACGTATTACAATGCCAAACCGTTGCAAAATTTTGGCTTATCAAATAGACAGCCTACGAAAAATCGCCTGGATTAGTATTTGCAACAATCGAATAGAATGTAAAAAAACGCGCAGATCGGTGATCAACGATCATGCACGTTCGGAGACAGAATTTCGCAACCGCGTCAGTTTTGAAGCAATCGAACCAGAACAATCGTTTCCGACAAAGATCGCCGGGCGGCTGGTAGGCCCGTGAACGGATCGGCCGATTCGTCGAGCAGACAATTCACAATTTCCAGCTCATTAATCCGAAACAATGACCGATCGCCGCGACGACAATGGAACAGGCCGATCTGACTCAAGCCGCGACTAACATTTGAAGGAATCGGCTTGTCTCGTTAATTTCTATGCGGCTTCGATGTTTTGAAAAATTACAGGCATTGAGAAACATCGACGGATGGGAGCGGAATAAATTGTTAATACATTGTATACGGAGACGAGATGTCTCGTCTATAGCAAAATGAATATTGCTGCCGCGCGACGAGATATTTTGTTTTTATTTTTCTTCGACTCAATGGACAATTGAAATATGAAAATGAATATGTGATATATAAATGTGTAGAAAATAATAATACTAATATATAGTAATACTGTAATATAGTAATATAGTATATATAGTAATACTGTAGAATATCTTGTGCGAATATAATAATAAATGCGAATTAAAAAAGTGCAAATATGCATTTATATATATATTTAATGTATTAATAGATTCGCGGGCGTGAATGCTATAGCATAGTCACACCATACATAAAAATCTGAACTAAAGATGGAAAATATTTGTTTAACCTACCTAACCGCAAAAAGTTAACCGATCATTCCACCGGTGCATTGCCTTCGATCGGAACGCGAACCCGATTGGCGAAATCGCGAGGCCGGACGTAGTTGTTACACCGTCAACGCAGAGTTATAACAGTCATTATGCGAAACTTATCGCCGCGATACGGTGCCGCGGCTTCGATTCTGGCTAAAGCGTTGACGCCGCCGCGGGTTGAAATGAAAAGAACCCGCGTGGAAAAACAGTTCCCGTCGTTCCGGCCTCGGAAACGATTCCCGCCGACAGCGTTTTAATGGCGCGTTATCAGAAGTTATCAGTCACCCGGGGCTAACCGTAAGTCACTCGGAAATTAGTGCCTGTTTTCCCGCTCCTTTACGATTGTTTTTAAGAGTACAACGAAAAGTATATTTCGAACAATCAACCACTTTAATTATTAATTTCAATTGATACACTCGTTAATTCATCTTTGTTACTTGAGGACAATTTTCATCGTTTTAACGACCTGGATAATAAATTTTAATTATGTGGTTAAAATTAGGTGGTTTAATTAGGTTTTTATTTTAGTTGGATAATTGAGTATATTTGGCTTCTTCTTTTAGAAGATTGTTTCTCTTATTAATAAATTACGGATAAATGAAGGATCGTCTCCTTATGCATGGCTTATTATAAAATAAAATAAAATAAAACATAATAAAATAAAATAGGTAAAGTAAAACGAGAAATTGAATCAAAATAAAGTGGAGAAAATAAATCGAAATAAAATGGAGAAAATAAAACAAGAAAAATGAAATAAAATAAGATAGAATAAATATATATTCTCCCACTAAATTTTCATAAGTTCGCTAACATCCGCTGCAGCATTTCGTTCGATTCCATCAGATTTCGAGGGCTCGTCGCGTGACCATAATTTCGCTTTCCAATTGTTCGGCTAATTCAAGAGCTTCGCGAAGATTTACCGACTGCGTAAATTCGAATCGCGTGCGAAAGAGAGAAAAAAAAAACGAAAAACCACCGCGCGTGAATAGTGTTATAATTTACCAAGTAAATCGAGGGTCGACCGTGCACGAACACCAAAAGCATAAACGTCGCCCGGTAATTGGATTGCGAGAGTTTTATGCATTTTATATTTACGACGGCGTTCCGGTAACCGCTTCGTTGGCAAACGAAGTAGACAATCGGCGATCGCGCGGCAAAAATGCCGAATTACCAATCGGACTCGGCGCCGCAATCGTCCGAACGTATACAGGTCGTCGCGAGACGAGATCCTACATCATCCGGCAGCCCATTAAAGAATCACCTAACACCGATCGTTAAGATCATTCTCATCGGCCGTAAACCACCGATCGTCGTCACCGCCCCGAACTCTGGCCGCCTGTGTCCGTGGCGCGGGATCGATCATAAAACGGAATCCAGCTGACTTTATGGTAACCATAACCGTAGGTATCGCGTACGATCCGGTGACTAAGGTCACGGTCGACGATGGGATCGCGACGCGGTGTCCGAGTTCGATCGCGGCGGAGGATGCTTCCGCTTTCAAGGTCCTCGGCGGCTTTCCGCGGATCGTGGAAATCGCTTTTGAAATAAGAGTGGGGGGTTCGATCTATAGTACATGCTTAATATTATAAAACACTGACAGGATTCTTCACAAGAAGACTTCGTTTTTGAAGTATTTTAATTTCAGTTCTGTACGAAAATTGTAGATAGGAATCAGTTAATTATTCTGGGTAAATAAGGGTTACTTTAAAGTGCTGTATCTTTGCGAGAAAAAATCGCAGCCGCGTTTCGTTTTCTTTCAATTAAAGGGGGAAAGATGGAACTTTAATGTAGTGTAAACGCCATTTCTGAAAAAAATTTTACATATTCCAGGCATTTCGTCAAAGTTGATAGATTTTAATGTGACAAACCTGGTGTTGTATTTAAAATGATGCATCAAACTTAAAATTTAGAAATACTACATTAAATTAGAGGTTTCAAGCTTTAATTTAAGATAAAGATAACCATTCCACGATTTTTTTTTTGCAACATTATCGTTAATTAAATTTGGTCAATTTCTGTCCAAGGTTCTTCTATGCTATAATGCTAAAAATCCTGTGGGGTTTTTTTTATATTAATTATGTACCGCAACTGTAGCCCACTCTCGTTTAAAGAACGATGCCCCCTCGTTAGCTCTTTGTGACAAACACGGCGGGACGACAACGACGTCGTCGATGACGACGAAGACGACGACAAAGCCGCGGGTCCAGCTGCGCCGCGCGATCGAAGGCCGGCCGTTCCGCGACGAAAGCGGACGCGGCAGCTGACGCCGGGCCACTCCTGTGCCCCAGGATCCGTCCTCGAAGGCCGTCGACGAAGCCGGACCTCTTCAGGATTCCCCGAAACGACCCGCCGGATTTTCACCGGCCCGGCAACGAGCCTCGTAAAAACGTTTTTACGGGAGATGCTCTCGCGTCCCCGCGCGGAATTTCGTGCCCGAAGCCCGGCCGCGCGCGGCGGTTATGCTAGGTCGGGGAGCTTCCACTGTCCGACGTCTCTCTCTCCCGCCCTCCCTCCTCCTCCTCCTTCTTCTCTGTCGTCCGAAGCCCCTCCGTCTCCGGCCGTCCGCCCCTCCTCCTCCTCCTCGCCGCGTGCCTTTCACTTTTCGTCGTTGTGGTGCTCGTGCTTTTTCGTGGGTCGAGGCGGTTCGCCTTCAAGCCTCAAACTCGCCTGAACTGGTCCGAACGAGCGTCGACGATCATAACGCGGTCTGCCTTTCCCGGCGCGCGATACCGGATTCGCGTCCTGCTGCGACTGCGGGGACTCTCTGAGGTATATATCGGTTGGACACCGATTTCCACCGCGCGAGACCGGCCCCGTTGTTCGCCCGTCGCCCGGAATCCCATGGAATCGGTCCGATTATCGCCGGATTTTTTTGGGGGTCCGATGGCTCCACCATTTTTTTTATCGATGCTTGTGTCAGATATCGTTCGATATTTTGCTCGAAATTTTAGTCGAACGAAAGTACGTTCGATGATTTTGTTCCAGGATTTTTTCGATGATTTAATTCGAAGAATATATTCAAAATCTAATTCGAAATTTAAATCGGAGATTTTATTCGAAATTTAAATCGCAGAATTTATTCCAAATTCAATTCGAAATTTAAATCGCAGAATTTATTCCAAATTCAATTCGAAATTTAAATCGCAGAATTTACCCCAAATTTAATTCGAAATTTTCTTCGATGACAATTATATTCGACAATTTTATTTAAAGAATTTATTCAAAATTGTATTCGATATTTGAATGGAAATGTAATCGAAAACTTCGTTCGATTTTATTCGAGTAAATTCTAAAAATAATGTCCACTTTAAATTCGATTAATTTTTATTCTCCATCAGATTTATCGCTTTTAATTACTACTCCTCGTTTTACCATATTCAGACATTATAACAAAATTTAAATAACCACCCCTTGACTAGGCTAGTTCCTAAAACTAGTTCACTGACATAATTGACGTAACATCTGCTCTCCAAAGTACACGCGAAGCTGCCATTTCACCCCAACGATGTAATCCACGTAATATTTCGCTAATTAAAAAATCATTGCAACACCGCGTTGCCCGGCGATGAAACGATAAAAGAGCGATCTCTAAACGTAAAAACAACATTTCGCTGTAAAGATAACGTTCAACATAAAAGAGAACGTTTTGGAGCATTTAACGCAAAGAGATAGCATTAAATAGCAGCGCTTCCAATTAGTAAAGCTATTTTACGAGAAAATAATTCCGACCATTGAGTTTCTAGTTTTCGTAGTAATTAGTTCCTTATTGTCGGCGTAGATTGCGACGGGGCGACGGATAATCGGCGTTAAGAAACCGAAGGTTCCCTTCGTTACAGATCGATCATCACGGCCAGCAATTAGCGCGTAACGTAAAAGCCGTGTTTCGGCCCGAAACGCCATTATTAATGCTACCATTAGGCCGCCGTGTAATTGCGACAGCTTTGCATCATCGCGTATTATTACCTCAGAGCGAGCTGCGCTGCCGGTAATTAATATCCTAAGATCCCTTCGTTTAGTTAAGACCGATGCCCGGTAATTAATACCGCGGACGAAACGGCGGGCATAGATTTCAATCGCACGAAATTCAACCTCCGACAGACGTAATTTCATTTTTTTCTTCCCCTTGTATCATCGTTAATCCGCGGATCTTTATGCAAAATAAAAATTGCCTGCATCTGTTGCAAAGAATAGAGAAACCGCGCTCTTTAATCACTTTAATAATCTGAACATAACACTAATTTCTTTATTATATAATATTAATTAACTAAAGTCCATTCAACGTAATTAAACGTTACACAACAACGCGGACATTAAAATATAATATTGCGATTCCAAGTTTGCACGTTTACTCGAACCATATTAAATATCTCTCGGACGCGTTAAATTTCGTTTTATTTGTCCGCGAAGGGGTTAAATCGCAACCACCCAATTTTGCCATAAATTTAAAAATGTCACAGCCTAATGATTATCGTGGGAGCTTCCGAAGTCGCAGAGAAATTCGCGGGGTCGGGCGAACGAGGGAACGAAAACGCCGCGGATGATTGAAGCCGCGCGAACGATCGCGAGTTTCGCACGCGTTGTTTGCGCGCGCGCGCGCGAAACATTTCTGTCTGCGATTGTGCAACGCGAGAAACGCGTTTTTCGAGAACGGCCGCGGTTTTTTTCGGGGCCGTGCGACGCCCGCGAGTCGGTGTCGCAGGCGCAGCCCCCCCTCGACTCGCTTTTCCATTAACCGTATTAAATTTGATTATGTTACATGTTTGTTACGACACGTAACATCATTCTTGCCGCGCGCCGTTGCACGGCGTCGCGACCGCGGATTCTCAATTAAGATGGCGCGCAATAATTCTCACGGCGTCGCAATAATTTTCATTCATTAATATCGCCCGGCCACGTTAATCGCCGGCGATCGATAAACGCGCCCGGGCGATTTCTTTCTTTTTTTTTCTTTCTCTCTTAAGGACACCGTGAGAAATGCAGAACGGGATCCTTGATACCGATGCAACTAATTAGTAGACTGCGGTGTTCGCGAGAGAAAAATTCTCCGGGACGATTGCGAGAAACAGAAATTAAATAAAGATAGATTCTGTTTTTTTAATAAACTTGATAATTTGCAGATGGTATATAACAGTATTATTAAATTCGTTTTATGCCGTAATAATTTCGTATTTCAGCTTCTTAATTTTATTAGAGTCCGCAGCCTGGTATAAACCACAATATAATAAATCTAAGTATAATAATAATTATTATAATAAAATAACCTATTTACAAAAATGAAAGCTGTTAAACAAAAGAAGAAGAAATCAGCAAAGACTTCACCGATTCGAAGAAAGAGAACAATGCGACATCGCTAAATATACTAATCTTTGAACGATCAAGAAAGACTAACCTAATCGCAAGCCTCGGCTCATCAATCTCTCAAAAAACAAGCTATCTTTAACGAGCAACGACGGTGTGTACAAACCGAGGTGTAACACCGTTTCAATGCGCACAGGCGTCGACCACCCTTTGTCCGTCCACGTATTAAACCGTCTATTCATCCGCGAATTAAACGTCGCAATTAAGCAGCAATTAAGATCTCGGTACCATAACGAGTGGCCGACTCGACTCGTGCTTTTTAATTCGAACAAAGACGACGCGCGGGCGTGCAAATAAAACGCGCTTAACGCATGCCGCGACGCGGGTCGTTTTATTCTCTCGAGGGTTCATGAGTCAGATGGTGCCGTTGACCGGCGCTCGAAGCGGCGATCGCCGGGCCCTGTGTCCTTCGAGATCCTCGAAGCGGATCCGCAGGGTCCGGTGCGTAAGCGAAATGATTCCGGTGGTGTCTGGCGAACGCGAATGCTGCGACGCGTTGGGTCTGGTTGCGCCGCGTTGTTTTATATCGCGGCGTTTCGCGTTGCGTTAAGTCTGATCGCGTTGTTTTGTATAGCAACGAGACGCGTTGAGTTGTGTCTGATCGCGTTGTTTTATATAGCAACGAGACGCGTTGAGTTGAGTCTGATCGCGTTGTTTTATATGGCGTCGAGTCGCTTTGAGTCTGGTTGCGTTTTCTTGCATTGCGTTGTTTCGCATCGCGGTGTCTTACATCCTTAACCCCTTGCCGTACTTTAACGAGTCAGACTCGTGATGGAGATTTCTAGTAATAATCTATTAGGTATGAATATTCATCCGTTCCTTTAACTGGGAATAAAATTTTATTCCCCCATTATAATATTTAAACATTCAAGTAGATATAATTATACGATAAATATAAAATTTCCTTTTTCAGCTAAGAATTTAGCGCGATCAAAGAAATTCTAATCGTGCAACCTGTAAAGAAAATGGCACGGCAAGGGGTTAACGTCTCGCATCACGTTGTCTCGCATAGCGTTGTCTCGCATAATGTTGTCTCGCATAACGTTGTCTCACATCGCGTTGCCTTGCATAGCGTGATCTCCCATCGCGTTGTCTCGCATCGCGTTGCCTTGCATAGTGTTGCCTTGCATAGCGTTGTCTCGCATCGCGTTGCCTTGCATAGCCTTGTCTCGCATAGTGTTGTCTCCCATTGCGTTGACTCCCATCGCGTTGTCTCCCATCGCGTTGTCTTCCATCGCGTTAACTCCCATCGCGTTGACTCCCATCGCGTTGACTCCCATCGCGTTGTCTCCCACCGCGTCATCTCGCATCACGTCATTTCGCATCACGTCGCCTCGCATCGCGTCAAATGTCCCATCAAGTTGTATCACGTCATGTCGCGTCTCGTTGCATGGCGTCGCGTATTCCCCATCGCATTCCATAATTATCGACCGCGCGAGAAAACAGCCGGTTCTCGCGAGGCAGCGCGCGAAAACGTCGCCGCTAATACCCCGGGGGAGAGACCCGCGGGAACCGGAGACGAGTCCCGACTTTCACTCAGGCCAACCGCTGGGTAGACGATGCGCCTAACATCGGCGATCCACCGTGGAAACGTGGAAAGAACGTGCCCCGACGCCGGATACACGGCCGCGCGGTGGCTCGCTGCTCGTCAAATTTTTCTCCGCGACCTCGAAACGCTAGACGCCGCTGCCGGGCTCGTTATGCAAATATTAGCTGCACAGGGAATGAAGTCACGAATCAGGATTCCGTCAAGTATCCCATTACCGGGCAGCCTTCTGGAGAAAGTCTCCCATGCGAACCCGACGCCGCGCGCCGCGCGCCGCGGTCTAGCGAAATGATCATATCGTATATAAATGTACCTCCATTAATATTCGCTAATCTTCCGAAATTGCATGCTTCTAGCTTCGAAGTAATTTCTAATTATATAAATTTGTCCACCTTTTCTTTAAGGACACAAATGTATATCGAAATTTGTAAGGCATTTTTTATCTATTTTCAAATAATATATAATACTTTCAAAATTTTTAAATAAATAATAACAGTGACAAGTTCAGATTAAGCGAGCTTAAAATAAAAGCCCCGAGTAAATAATTAACGAGTTAATTACAAATATAAAATTGATTTCGAGAAAATGTTCAGCGCGCGTATAAATCGCGTACATTGAATATCAAATAAAATCGAAACTTGCCAGGCAAAATTAAGGAAAAGGATTTCAATCATTGTCGCGTCGGCCAGTCCTTCAATCATCCAAGAATAAATTCATTCAGGCCGGTTCGAAAAAAAAAGTTATTGCGTTCCCGATGGCGTACGAACACTTTCGCGGTTTCATGCCTCGAACGAGAGAGATTTTATACCTCTGCCGGGCTCTTAAGCGTTCGCATATTAGCCGTAACGGAAGTGGAAAGGGGACAAAAGTGCCACTATTTTTCCTCTTTATGAAGTCAGATTTTATGTTTTACTTCGCTTTTAAGAGGCCCGTAAAAATTGCCGCCGGTCCACCCCGCCGTCCGATTTTCGCTACGAATAATACGATCTTTATGTTTCCGCTTTATCAATTATTCCGGCCGTGATTTTATATTGTGCGCGATTTTTAAGGGGGTCGTATAAAGTGTCTCCGTAATATTCTCGACGGGCATTCGTCCCTCCTCGCTCACTCTGTAAATTATACGACAGATTTTATACCCTTCTTGTTCATTTTTTAAGGGAACGTGTGCCTAAGTGTTTCATTATTACCTTCGCGAGATGAGACGGTGGCAGGAGCGTCTCCATTTTTCTCCTTCCATTTATTAGTTGTCGGTCAAATTTATAAGTTAACTGATGAGTATTATAATATTATATTTATAAACATTACAATATTAATACGTTGAGCGAAGCGTCGCACAGATATGGATGACAGTAATTTCATCTTGAAAATTCTTTTTTATTGTAATATATTTGAACAAATTGAATATAACTAGAATATTTCGGATGCGAAAGAGTATTAATACCACTGCGTGTCATAAATATTAACTTTCTAGTTCCGCTTGAATTAATTAAATTGCTTCGACTATATGGAGATCTTAATGGTCGACTACCGGAGCGAAATGCGTTAACTGAGAAGTATTATAATATTATACTTAAAAATATAATATCAACCGATAAATATCATGACATTAACCCATAAATAAATTATTTCCCTCGCGGTTTCAGCAGCGTACGTCGCTCCTAAAAGGAAGTCCGAAAGTCTGCGTATATTAATCCCAGCGAGAACGGCAACCTCTTATCGAAGTACACACAATGAAACGGCCGTAAAAACGTTAATAAAATCGTTCGAACATCGCAGCCGGGGCCATTTCGGCGCCCGTAATCGCGGAAGTAGGTGGACAGGGCGACAAGCCCCGTTTACAAGAAAATCAACGAACAATTATTCCACGAGGCGCGGCAATAACGCGGCGAGCACACCGCGCGCAGGAGGAAGCAACATAGTAGATACGTTCCGAGCCGTTTAAAGTCCTTCGAACGGTCTTAATTTATACCGAGCTTTTTCTTTCACTTCCTCTCGGCATCCTCCGCGTTCGACTCTCGCCGGGCGGCGTACGCGCCTTCAATTTGTACAATTTTTTAATCGGCCGGCGAACCTTCGTCTGTCGCATCGATCAAACGCTATCGTCGCCGCGAGCCGCCGGATCCGAGCCCGCGCGAAAATTTATCGTCGACGGAAACGACTGCGACGGGCACCGAACAAAGCGACGCTAAAAAAAGGAAAAAGGAGGTAGGCGGTGGGGAGGGCTGGCGTGGATTTTCGCGGCTCGGCGAAATTTACGGCGCGCCGCGGGGAGATTATAATCGGCCGCGGGAGACGGTAATTGGTGAACAGAAATCCCCGATGGCAACTGGTTTCTCGGCGAGGATTAACACAGAAGTCGGAATACCGGGGCGAATATATGAAAAACAGTGAATGACACGACGCGTCGCACCTGTTCCGCGCGAGGCACGGTTACATATTCGCGCGGATTCGTGAACGCGCGCGCGAACGCGAACGAATCTCGTAAGGACGCCACACTGTGGCAATTTTCTCTCACGGCCACCAAACCGGCGAACAAGGTCGGCGCTGCACTTGTGCTCGCCGTTTTAGGACGTCGAACGACCGTGGTCGTTTTGCATAATGCCCCTCCCCGTTCTACCATCGGGGGCCTAAACTAAACTAGACGATTCGAATTCGCTTCTAGAAAGCCGTTTAGGGCACGGTAGTTCTACTGTTAAATAATATTATATCGTTATTACGCGTGTTAACAATTTGGCCAACCGAACGGGGAGATCTATCACGTTTATCTCAGAAACTCATGGCAATCGTTTAATTTTTTATCGTCATCGATCAACGGAGATTTTCTCGCAATTTATTAACCCCTGGCACTATAATAACGAGTTAGACTCGTGGTGAAGATTTTATGCAAGCTCTACTAAATGTGAATATTATTAATTCATTCTACGTCGAAGTAAAAATAAATTCTTCTGTCATCAAAGTATAGAAACTAAGGTAAATAAAGACAATTCAAGAAAAAAAAATTGTCTGGTCCTGTCAGGAAAATTATTAAATACGAATAAATACTAATCGTCGTAGCATGAAAGGAGCGATAGTGCAAGGGGTTAAACACTTTGTCCTTCTTCGTAAGACACAGTTTTAATTAAACTCTGTCAACACCGTAACCGCCACGTCAGGTACGCGTCGCTGACAGAAATACTTAAAATTGTAACTTCTAAGAATTAATTTACACCTCGATCGACGTTAGGATTCCATGATTTAAAAATTTCCAAAAAAAGTACAAGCCTCGAAGAAAGTGATCGACGCCGGTTCGCTTCGCAATTTCAATCGAATTAAACGAAACGCGCGTCGCGAGATTTTCGGAGGTTTTTGGGGCGCGGTCGTGAAAGCGTTTAATAACTTCCGGTACGTTCGTTAAAAACGACTGACAAAAATGCGCGTTATTAACTGAAACACGGACCGGCACGCCCATAAAGTTTCACCTTGCCGGGAGCGACCGTTCCCTCGAAATTAATTTCCAAACCCGCAGATCGGAAATTAGAATGCCCCTTTAAGGGAAAACGCGCGCGGCGGCGGCCGGCCTGGCGAAGACACTTTGATCGTGATTAACGCGCGGCACCGTCGTTCGACAGACCGGTAATTGGACCGGGCGTCGGATGTATCGTGGATGCGCGCGCGGCCCATTCGGCTCCTTTGTCGTTTCCGGCACACGGTTTTTCACTTCCCTCGCGTTCTTTTCACGTGTAAGCGATCTCTGAGATGGTCGCCGGTCAGGCGGCGCACTGTTTATGTTTCAGAGATAAGGAGGTCTCTGTTTAGGTGATGAGATGGTTCATCGAAGGGAGGAGGCCCTTTTTCCGAAGAGAAAGGGCAGTCGAATAAAGATCTTTGAGAAAGAAGCAGCCCACCTAATTCCTCGCCTTGTGTCATCTACACACGGTACTTCGTCTGGTTTATTTACGTATCGCGTCGATCGGTTCGCCGAGATACATCCGCGTCGGGGATTGCTAATAATTTCCCACCGACCTAATGGAATGCGCGCAGGCTGTTCGCACCTCGCGTGACGAGCACGCCGCGCGTCCTTGCGCCGCAATCAACCCGGCTCCTTGCTCCCGTAACGAACGCATACCCGAGGTACGCGAGCCGATCGAAACGATCGGCCGAGGTTATGAAACGATACAGCCGGGGCCTATCCCGATTCCATCTTATCGGGTCCGTCGTCCCCGTGACTATCGCGGCCTACGCCGCGCATTCTGTACAGTTAGATAACTGTCTAATATATCAGGCATACGTGGCTGCGCGCAACCTTGCGCGACGCTCGCCGCGCTTCCTCGTGCCCGTAAATCAAATCCAGGAAGAAAGAATTTCTCTGATAGTTAAATGCGTGTGCCGGGTCGTACCTATTTGTCGCGTCTGGCGATTTCTGTGCCTTAAATATCGTTTGCGTAATCGCGGACTAGCGGACGCTAATGAAAACAGATTTATTTATTATTCCTTACTTGTTATTTTTTGATTGCTAGTATTTTTTATTTGTTGCTTTCTTTTACTCATTATTAATATTTGTGGTTATTTCTTACTTGTTATCTTTTACTTTCTGTTGTTTTTTTTTACTTATTACTAATTCTTACTTTCAACTGTCTTTCATTTAATATTATTTTCTACCATTTATTATCTCTTACGTAGTAATAAGTAGTAGATAGTAAATAGTAAAAAATACTACTGAGTATAATACTAGAATATAGAAATATAAGAAAATATAGAAATAATAGAAAATAGTAACAAGTAGTAGATAATAAATAGTAAAGAATACTACTATTTTCCACTGTACTGTATTATTTATTTTAAAAAAAGAGAAACGCTGGTATCTACAATAGAACCGACTTTTCATAAATACGCCACCCGCCGTGTCATTTTAGCAAAATGCGAACCGGTCGAATAAAAACAGAAATAACCCTAGGTCGAAGCAAGCATAATCCATCTGAGCTCAAAGAAAGGGTCTTGTCATCTACATCCGATAAACGGCGCAAAGGACACTGCCGACCATGTCCGACACCTACTCGGAGAGCCCGGTCCGACTCTCGCGCGCGGCGCGATTACAGGTATCGCGGTAGAATTTCGCGTCGCAGACCTTGCCTCGCGTTCGGCCGGTAGCCGTGCCGAGGGTCGCATCCAGAAATAGTCTGAATTACCTGGAAGAGACCGTCCCAAGATGGATGGACGCTCCCGGGAACTTCCGGCCGTGTTTTCAACGGGCATCATCAGCAGCAGCAGCAGCAGACCGGTAGTCCGTGTAGAGCCGGGTGTAAACCGGGCTACCGCTCTTGAGGAACCCTTTCGCGAGGCTGTCCCTCGCGTGGCCCGATAAACGTGATTTGTGGGAATCTCGGGACCCGAGCGCGTCCCCGCTTATCTCGCGCGCGACGGACAACCGAGAGGAGCGCGTCGTCGCCCGGCGACGAGAAGATAATGCAATAAGGTATAATTGTAACAGGCGAGTTCCGGGTCCGTTCCACGGGGCGGTGGCCGAGCGTGTGCGTGCAACCGGTACGCTCCGGCGAGATAATAAATCGGCGGGAACGACTGGCGGTGCGACGTGGAACCGCGTCGCGGTCTCGCGGCGTAGTGACGCATCGCGGAATAAATGAAAACGTAATTCCGTCCGGGTTGAAAGAAAAAAAAGAACGACTTCATCCGGTCCGCCGCGATTAAAACGCGCGTTCTTCGCTCGATATCCCGGATCGTTTGCCGCTTCCTTTTTTCTTTCTTTCTTTCGCTCTTTCTTTCGCTTTTTTCTTCGCCGCGCCGTTTTATCGTTCGCCGTTCCGCCGTCAACTTAAAAGCCGTTCCGTGTATGATTCACGGTACAATTGATGCGGCCGCGTGTCGAACACCGTTTTTACTCGATCGCGGGATCGCTTTTAGAAAGGAACGGACACCGCGCGACCCCAACCGCGATATGTTCTCGCACCGGTGTTACTGACGGACGTCGCCATTTGTTAGGCATTAAATCGCCTGTCGTCCGCACTTAACGACGAGATTTATGGCCGAATCGCCGGCGAATAGTCTCCTTCGCGGTTCGATCCCGGAATCGACGAGAACTTTTCGCCGGTCCCGGTGATCTCGCGTTTTTACGGCGATCGAGACGCCTTTAGCGTCCATTGGGCGGATTTTGTTTTATTAGTCTCGCGCGGAGTCGATGGCGGGGAACCTTGCGCGAGGGAGGGTCAAATGATTGGTAGCCGGGTCTCGCGTGACCCGTATCTGATATATAATAAAGTGATATATATATATACAAAATAATATATATATATACAAAAAGTGATTCATAGTACAGATAAGGGCTGTTACTTACACGAAAATTAAGAATAAAGAAATAATTCTGAAATATCTTTTTAAACAATTATAACTTGATTTTTAGTGGACAACACCGTGCTGAACGATGTTATTAAGAGAACATTAATTATATTTCTCATGGGATATTTTTCTGGAAATAGTGGCAATGAGTCGCGTCCATAAAAATTATCCAAAGGAAGGAATGATCGACAGGAAGGAATAATTGAAAGTAAGGTTAACGCTGTACTATAACGGACAATTAAAATACGTCGTCGACGGTTCGCTCCGTGCGATGTCTCCATAAAGTTTTTTTGACACGCGGCAGCGACACATGGAAAACGTTCCACTGCTTTCGTTTTAATGTCGCGTTAATTATATGCGATCGAACAAGCACCTCGCATGCCCGAACCATAATTACAACCTGTTTTCCGAACGAAGGAACACGACGCACACCTTTCGGCCGTAATTAGACCGTGGACAGAGTCAAATTTACCAAAGTCGAACAGAAGCCCTACGCGAACGTCAACGAACCTCCAACCCCGCGCGAATTGTTTCTATGTTGCAACAACGCCGCTTCTCGAGCAGCCGTATACGTTCATTGCATTAAAAAATTCTATGGATTTTAGAATTCTATAAATATTAGAATTCTCTAGATTTTAGAATTCTGTAAATATTAGAATTCTCTAGATTTTAGAATTCTCTAAATATTAGAATTCTCTAAATATTAGAATTCTCTAAATATTAGAATTCTCTAGATTTTAGAATTCTCTAAATATTAGAATTCTCTAGATTTTAGAATTCTATAAATATTAGAATTCTCTAAATATTAAAATTCTCTAAATATTAGAATTCTCTAGATTTTAGAATTCTATAAATATTAGAATTCTCTAAATATTAAAATTCTCTAAATTTTAGAATTCTCTAAATTTTAGAATTCTCTAAATTTTAAAATTCTCTAAATATTAAAATTCTCTAGATTTTAGAATTTTCTAAGTTTTCTAGAGGCAGCCGCGAAAATCGCGGCGCCGCGTCTTCCGCGTGAAAGAACCCTTGACGACCACGGTCGCCGAGTAAATCAAAGCTTCAACGAGGATCGTGCCCCGCGCGCGATCTGGGAATTATCAGATTCCGGAGCGGTGCTCGGGGCGCCTCCAATTGCGTCTTGTAATTCATAATTAATTACCGGACACCTCCCATGCGATATTTCACCGATGCCGTTCGGGCGTGCTCTCGCTCGTAACCTTGCCGCAGTACACTGCCGTTCAAAAGTATCCGAACAGTCGTGGACGTTCGGTGGCTACGCTACGCGAAACAATGTTAGATTTTGTGTGGAGGATACGTGAAATTTGTTTTGTTCTTTAATATGAACTTAATACATTTATTCCGGGTATGCGCGATTAATAAGTAGTGGCAATTGTTACTATAAGAATAGTATACTATAAGTGTGTACTATGAGTATTGTGTCATTTTTAATTTTAAAATCGTTGTGTAAATTATTGGGTCTTGTTTGAGTTTAACATACTGTATTTTATTCGATTCTATTTTGTTTGAGTTTCATTTATTGTATGTTATTGGGTTCTATTTTATTTGAGTTTAATCCGTTGTATTTTCATTGGATCATATTTTATTCGAGTTTAATGTATCGTGTTTCACATATATTCTATTTTATTTGAATTTAATTCATCGTTCCTCGCTGGATTCCACTTAATTTGATTCTATCTCATCGTATCTCACTGGATTCCATTTTATTCGACCCTAAATTATCGTACCTCACCGGCTTCTATTTTATCCGAATTTAATTTATTGTATCGTATCTTGTCCGCCTATAATTTATTTTATTTTCCCTGCATCTATCTTACAATATCGTACGACACGGGACGTGTAAAGAGGAGCCCGTAAAAAGTCGTCGCTTTTCGAAAGGCGTCCGACTAGTTTTTGCCGGGGGTTGTATATCCGGCCGCGGCCCGGATGAGGCGTTGGCCCTCGGTGGGGTGATCCCGGCGAACGAAAAAGAGAATCTCTCTCTCTCTCTCCGGGCCCCGCGTGCGTGTGGCTTATCGTTCGCCGGGGACAGGTTTGCCAGTATGTCCGTGTACAAACGCGGCGCGCATATAAATTTCTTATAGCCATCCCCCCGCCGTTGCGGCGTCCCCTTCACGGGGCCCCCGTGCGCGATTCGATCGCCGGGTAGAGAGAAGTCGCATGCACCCGCGCGTTGCAATTAGACATTTTTCTGCCGGCCAGACGCAGCCGGGCAAAAACGAACGAGATGAAGAAGAGGAGGCTGAGACCTGCCGAGAAACGCGCCGTGCAGCCGCAGCGGCGGCGACGGCTCCGGGATACGCGTAGCCCGTCGAAGTGGGGGTTCAGGGTTACAGATGAAAAGAAGAGAACAACCGGGACACGGAGACCTTGTCATTGGTCCGTAGAAATTTCTTCGACAACCGAGGAAACCCGAGATCGGACGCGGGTTAGATAACAACCGACGTCGTCGTCGTCGTTGTCGTCGTCGTTGTTGTTGTTGCCGATGTTGTCTCGTTCGACAGCGACATACCGGTCCCCCGATAACTCTGATTACATCTTGGGAATCGGGACGCAGACCTGCTCACCCGTGGACACTTTTATCGGGCTGACCGGCTCCCAGAGACAAAGAGCCGATCGTGCTAGCTGCGAACCCGGATCTCTCTCCGCCTCTCGCTTTTGTCCGCCGTTGCATTCGTCATCCTCCAGACCCCGTCTTCGATGACCGCTGCTTCCCGGCACGCCCGCCTTTTTCGCGGATTTTTTCTCACGAAAAATAGAAGCCGTCCTTTGGAGGTTAGCTGATCGATTGGTTCTGATAACGTATATTAGCTAGCGAGAGAGCTGTGAGAATTGCTGCAGTGTCATCGTGATCTTTATGCACCATTGTTCTGTTTCTAGAAGACCTATACTGTTCTAGTTTTAAAAAAGCAGTAGGATTTATTTTAAAACACCGCATTCGTTGTTTATTAAAAATTGTTGGTTCGCAAGCAATTGCTACTGTTCTATTCGACGTTGGAATAATTTTTTCCTTTGATATTTAAAAATATAAATTCAACCCTTAAAGAAGGTGAATCCTGAGAACATAGATTACTGATAATATTTAAGATCGAATTTTAGAGAAAAAATAGTTTTCTGCAAAAAAAAAAGTTTCGTTAATAAAATCTGATATTTATACATACCATAAAGAATTCTCTATATAAAACAAATAAATATTTCCCTACCAATTTCTACATCTAATTCTCAAACCACGATATCTGCGAAAATCATAAAGAGAAAATTCTGCATATAAAATAAATAAATCGTCGCTTATTCGTTTCTGCGTCTACATCTCAACGCGTGCACCACGCCGTCCGCAAAAATTCTCCCGCAATAATACGATCACGTCGCGCCGCATACAATCTTCTCCCGCGGCACAACGGAGGTAATCGAGGCGGGCAGCCTCGGAATTAACTTGCAAATCAGCGGGCGAAACAAGAGCAGAAAAGTGGAGCCCGCCCGTAAAAACGTCGACGCGGAAACGTATCCGGCGGCGGTTATTCCGGAACCGTGCGGCGAGACGACTGCTCGCGAACGTGGCCGGTAGCAGAGTTGGGAACGGGCTGTGGAAGAGTAGTCGTTGATGCGTATCTCCGGAAGGCGGCTCGAGATAAAGGGGCAGGCAACACAGGCCACTCTTCGCCGAGAGAAGTACAGTGTGCCTCGGTCTCGGCTCGCGGTGGCAAGGTCGCTGAGGATCCGCGGTGGTTCTTAATACGGGCACGAAGGTCGCCGCGCGAAGCGTTAACCATCGGCCGGGATCGGCCGGTCGAGAGGAAACGCCGGCCTCGTTTAGAACGCGCCGGATAAGGGACAGCCGCCGTTGGTAGTCTATCCGTCGAACCGCGAACGCCCGCTACGTTCTCACAGAATTCTAGCGGGACCACGCCTCGGGTGTCGAAACGAAGTATTTACAACTGCGACGCCCGACCGAGAGCGTGAAGAATTTATAACGATCGGTGATCCGGATGACGGATCGCCCTGCGTCGGCGCAATGAACGAGGTCTCGCGTTCGAGCTTATGGTACTCCACTGTTGGCGAATCGTGGATTTTCCACGGTTCTGATGGGGACAACGGTGTGATTTCTGTTAATTGTATCTGATATTCTTTCTTGTATTTGGTATAGTGTATATCGGGTGTCCAAGAAATCGCTTGCAATTCGGTTATAAAAAGACTTCATTCAGCAAAATTCGTGACCAAAAGGGTTAATGCATCCTCGATATATCTTCGATATATCCTCGCAATACGCTGCAATACAGCAGAAAATTGTAACAAAGGTTCTTCTGCCTTCTTCTCCGTAAACATACCTTGCCAAGGATTATTCCTCGACATCGTAAGGATAAATGGGGTTCTACAGAAACCCGTTGCCGTGTCTCCAGCGTCGCGACGCGTCGCTGGCTAACAGAACAATAAAAATGAACCGCGAAAGGGAGACGAAACGCGCAAAACGCTCGTTCACCTTGCCAACCAGCGTACAGCAGGTTCTCCCGCATTGTGTTCGCCGTTTTTCGGCGAACCCTACGAGCAGAGAATCCGAAACGAAGAGACGGCACCGAGCGTGTACGGTGAGCGCCACGCGCCCTCTCCCCGTCTCGTCGCAGAGCCCCCTCCCCGATCCTCTCTCTCTCTCTCTCTCTCTCTCTCTCTCTCTCTCTCTCTCTCTCTCTCTCTCTGCGCTCCTCGCCCGGGTGTAATTCGAAGATTCGGCACAACGTACTGTTACGACCTCCCTTCATGCAGTTCCCTGTGGTTTCTTGAACCCCGGCACCCGTGGGATTCGTTTTTCTTTTGGGCGAGCGCGGAGACGCCGCCGGAATGTTGACACCGAAATGCTAAGTGTTTTCGATGCGGACGCCGCCAACGCGGAGAGCGTTTTCGTCTCTGCGGTTTACCGTCAGAGGTCAACGGCCAATTATGATTGTTCGAATGCCTCTCCGGGGATGGTGTAAGATCCTCGAGCGTGACCGAAACCCATTCAACTCTCGGTTTGTTACGACGGCGCGCCCGTATCGGCGATGTCCCGGTTTAAACAATCGCGGCACCGCTACGCCGTTGGGGCGACGAGCGACGACTTGTTACGCCGACGATGGAACGTGCGCGGAATTCGCAGCACGTGAGCACGAAGTTAACGCACTCGGTTACGCCAACTTCCTTTCAATCTCCGCGCTCTGGAGAGACGATACTCTTCGGAGGGATCGATGCGTCGCGCGGTGGGGTCGAATGTCGAGTCGGAGAAATTTTCACAGGAATGAGGTGCAGAGATGCGGCACTTTTTGCATTGAAATTGAAATTTATAATAAGGAAAAAAAAGAGGGAATATTTTTCAAGCTTGAATATTTATGTCGAAGTTGAAAGTTCCAATAAAATTGTTATTTATCCGATGCTACGTAGAGTTGCAATTTTGTATGCGTTTTATAATTTTATACCGTTTACAAGAGAAATATAGAAACGCTGTTCTTTTTAATTTTTATTATTCTATTGTTCTATATTATTATTAGCTTTTTTACTGAAGAACATTGGTGTCATACAAATTTCATAGCCACAGGCCAACAACGTAATTGTTTCTTGGCAATGCTCGTGTCATTCCGCGCTTTGCAAACTGGCGCCTGCCGCGAATGCAAAAGTCGCGGGCGTAAAAAAATCCACAGTCGACTAGCAACCGAGTTAAGGTTTGTTCATGCAGATTCGATTGTTGCGGCAGTGGTTGCGCCGGCTAGTTTTTATTATACTTTCTATCGACGGGCTATCAAAGAATCTTTAGAGACCGTAAATGTACGCGCGGCGATTTTCTTGCGGCCGCTTGCCGGACGTTAAATCGTACTTGTCGCGGCGACAACTTAACTGCGAAAGTTTATCGATTGGCGCACGGTAAAATTGACCATTAAACGTTACAAGCGACGCGTAAATGGTGTTTGCGACGAGCGTCGGCCGTTCGCCGAGGCGTCCGCGTCTTCGGTGATTTCAACGCGTGTTAAGGGAGCACCTTCGTCGGTCGCGGCGCATTAAGCGGCTGACTCCGCGAAGGTCTCCGTCGCAGATTGATCTTTTAATAATAATAGAAAAAACCTGAGGTCGTTGCATTGTCCAGAGGCGTGTGATTATATTAAAGAGGAAAAAAGGAAATTAATCGTGACCTCAGCGGCGAAGGACGCCGCGGGCGTGCTTTCTAAAGTTTCAGCACCGGCAAAATCAGATCATCTATTTATTCGCTCGCCTTCTCTTGTGTTCGGCGGAACGGACAATGTTCGTATCTTGTTACGGGGATCGTGTAACAGAGCGATTCAAATTGCGAAGCCGCGATACCGATAATAAACAGTTCGACGGATCTGTGCGTGAAGCGCGATCTTTATGCAATTATTTAGCGAAGCAAATCTCGAGACTTAATCCTGGATTTTTGCGCGGGAATTGGTATGAGAATTGCGTACAGATTTACCCGAACTCAATGTCAAGGAAAGTAAATTACTTTGGAAAATAAATTAATCGAATAATTAATAAAATACTGTACAATAGCATAGAAAATTTTTGATAAAAATTGGCAAACTTTAAATAACGATAACTCGGAGAAAAATCATCGTAGGATGATCATCTTTATCTTAAATATTGTAATTTTACAACAAAAATGGCATTATCTAGACAGCACTATTTGTAATGTCTTTAATATTAAATTGAAATATCGAAGTGTCGGCGAGGGAAGCTACGTTTTAATTGGACACCGGCGCACCGATCCAGGGATACATTGTTTCAGGGTGTCAAAGTGATCGATGCGCGCCGAGAGGTCGCTCGATTTTTGCGCCGCCGCGGCTCGCGCGGGAAACCTTATCCGGCGATTGGTATTCGGTTCGAGACGCCGTCAGGTTATTAATATCGATGAAGAAGTTATTTCAGTCCGCGGGATTTAAATATACCGTTTGCGTCGAGCGTGTCCGCTCGCCGGGTGAATCAGCCGGCCGATTAACGAGCCGCGATGAAGGAAAATCGCGTGATCGAGAATCCGCGGAATCCGTGCGAGCCAATTCCACGGTCTGGCGATCTGCAACGCATCGAATCGCCGGCGAATCGGATCGACGCGCAATGCCACGTCTCTCTACCAGCATCCGGAACAGAAACCGTAACTTCTAGGCTGATCAATTTTCAACCAGAATGTCTTAATAATTTATCGGAGAAAATACAAAGACCCGTTGATTTGCATAAAGAGATTCTACGATTTGACGAGCAAAGTTCTTGTCACCTTTATTTTCGATTGAATCAAAGCAGAATTTTATTAAAATAATTTATTGTCGGCCGAACACCGAGTAATTAATATCATGTTCAATTGTTTAAACATTCCTTTGCTGAATACGATTATCTAAAAATTTAATGTATCGCGCAGACATTTTCTAATTCAGCGATAAATTGTTATAACTTTAGAACCGTTGGAGATATTGCAATGAAATTTTTACTAAAAAGTAATTAAGAAATGGTAGTATTTAGCTACTGATGCTTAAATATTTTCTACATTCGTTGAACAATAAATTTCAACAAATCCCCGTAGCAAAGGCTGACAGTTTTGAGAAAAGCCCCTGAATTCTGAATCGCGGTGATTCCGTAGCGTGAAAATAACGATGCACGACGATACGTCGCGACGGTAATCACCAGGATGCAACGTCCTCGAAGGATATAATAGTCCCGCGTCGGGTGAACGTGCCCTGACGAAGCGATTCCATCGGACACGTAACCGCGTCCGGGATGGAAAATCATCGACGGAACTGGTAATCGTTCGAGCTCCGTAAAAACCCGGACCTTTTCCAAAGGGGGTGTTCTCGTTTGCATAATCGATAGCGAACGAACGCCGGCGATTCGGCGAACCCGGGAGGCCGGTCTCCTCCGATAATCGACTGCCAACGGAGCGGTTGAAAACAACATTCTTGGTCGCTTATGTCAGCTCGGTTCCTCCCAAAAAGAAAAAAAAGAAACAGAAAATATACGAGAGAAAAGAAACGTTGCAGATCGCCGCGGAGATTCTGCCGTTGGTATCCTCGCATTACCATTTCGTAGCCGGTAACGGGACCGACCATCTCGGACATTTCGATGTCCGTGAACCGGATAGATCGCCCCGTCGGATCGATCCGTCTGGGTCCCGTGGACGTTTTCTGCTTTACGGAGCCAGCCGGTTGCCATAAATGGGAATGGGGAACTGTTGTCTTAAATTCCGAAATGGCACGATAAATGTCCGAAGACAACAAGAGAGACTTCTTCTATCGTCCGTGGAACGGAGACGGAGAGACCGTCGAATATGTTTCAGGCGTTGGCGCGAAAACTTTCGTGGTGGACAGACCCGGTTGTTTTATTAGCGGGAACCATTAAGAGATTATGATCGTTTTGTTCTTCGGCGTCTGATAGCCGCCGTAAAGACGGAGTTCAACGACACCGGACGGGGGGGAGGACCCAAGGTCCCCTCGTCGCTCGAGAGTCAATAGAAAGCAGCATCGTGGTCCATTTGAGAAGGTCTAACTTCACGCTCGGCGGAGGACCGCGGCGCTTCGGGGCCCCGGTGACGATTTACGGGGAGGGGGACTGTTCGGTGGATCCGCTTGAGTCTGGTCAGTGCGTGGCGGCCGTGTAACCGTACAGGCCTGCGAACGGTGTTTGCCACCGCTGAAATTAGCGATGACAGCTCCGAATATCATCTCGCGGCGCGGCCTTGCCGCGGTGCCCGTAGCACGTCTCGTTCGGGCTCGGCTTGAAGCCGCGATAAGCAACATATGACATTTGAACGAGAAAAAAGAACGGAAGACGACGTTTTACCGCGGCGGCCTGGGCCAATTAACATTCCCCGATCTTCGTTTAGTCGCGCTCGTACGCGTCGCCGGGATCGAAACCACGGATGCCGCGTCGCCGCGCTAATCGAAGCCCGCGATTATATTTTTATTAGCGACGCTTAGAAAATTCCGATTACGCGGGCGGCCTAATACACAGCCGCGGGACCACTTCGAGCCTCTCAAGGACCAAACGATTCAGGTAAATGGACCTATTATGGTACGGTTTTTCGCAGGGTATTATGTCTTTTATTACCATAACTCTTAATTTATGCAGAAACGGTTTTATGGAAGAATTGGCTTCCTCTCTCGTTCTTTTGTGCCTGTTGATAAGTTTAAGCTATGTTTAACGTTGCAAGTTTAAATTGTCAAAATTACGTTTCCATTTTCTTTCCTATTTCGAGCATTTTCTACTGCAACTTGGGTAGAAATTTTTATTGTGTTCATGCTAGCTTTTGTATACACTTTTACTGTATTTGCTATACGCTTATTATTCACGCCACATTTTTTTTTAATTTTCTGTATACTGTGTATTAATATATAATATATTAAACATAAATTAATAAACGAATGAATTAATTAATTGAGGCGTTGTTCCATAATAGGTACGTTTACCATACTCGAGCCATTGATTCGTTTGCCTGCCGTCAAATCCTTTGATTTCGTCGGTGTTTCTAGCCACGGGGGAGTGAACCGGCGAAAGGCGAGAGTAACAATGACCAAGAGACGTCTCGGAAGACTTACGAGCGACGGTTTCTGCGTCTCGCCGCGTTTTCTCCGCGCTTGTGATCCGCGTGCGGCGTCGAGGACACGCGCGGCCACGATCTCGTTAATCATCGAGCCGAGAATTGGATCGAGGCGCGACGCGCGAGGGCCAATTCGCCCGAAAAACGCGGACGATATTCGTTATTTACGCTGTACTGGTTTTGCTAGGTTACAAATTTCAGGCGTTTATTGCAGGTTCGAATTTTTCCGAACGCGAAGAAACGAAGAGGTTCGTCGCATTTTTGGAGATTTTACAACCGAGACACGATCAAATGGAGAAAGAAGCGCAAACGTTAGACAATTTTAAGTAATTTCTTAAATTAATATTGATATCAATATATATATATAGTAATATTAATTCCGTGTTGCTTTTTAATCTTGGTTTACTTCAGGTATTAAAAGGTTTGAAGTCTGCTTAAGGGTGGACACTTTTCAACCCTCCCATAGACATGCTAAGCTTAATGAAATTGATGCAACATTTGCTATTAAAGCTTGTTTATATTTTAAGTGACAATCTAACTTAATAATTTAGTAATTTAGTTTATTACAATAACAGAAGAAAAATATATTTCGACTGACTCAATGAACGAATCATCGAATTGGAGCAACAGTATACACTTATACACAAAACTCATAGCTCGTAAAAGAGACAGATAACCAATGAAATAAAATTCATTGTTACCACACTATACCGTAATCTTGACATAACCAATGAAATAAAATTCATTGTTGAAATACTAAAAAAAAAAAATTGAAAAATCGTTCGAGAAGGAGGGCGACGAGCAGACATCGTTGATCAATGATACCGAACGGTGTCTATCGGCGAGACGGCCGTTAAGAAAAATCGAGCACCGGTGTCCCAGCGCATCGAGAGACGACGATTGTCCTGCGCCGGTGGTTTCGCGGGATGGGAACTCGCCGAGAACGTTCGCGAGAGGTACGGACGGAGTTTCCCCCGCGGCCCGTCGTCTCGAGAGGATCGTTAGTCACGAATCGCTACACGGCCGTAATTATAATTTGCTACCGAAGGCCGGCTATGAGTTACAGCCAGCGGGATCGTAATTTATACGGCAACACCGCTGAAATTATGATACGGGAATATGGGTCGTAACTCGGGCGTTGCTCGTCGTCGGTGGGGCCCCCGCTAACTGGCCGGCCTGTGTAATTATTATCCACGGCGTGGTTTTGCGCGGATTTGGCCGGTTAATTGACTGGTCGCCCGTGAAATCGATACCTCGGGGATATAAAGCAGGGGAGGGAGGGAGGGAGGGAGAGGCCCGCCGTTGACAATGAATATGGATTTATAAAGACCTCGCGTCGACGCATGGGAGATTTTCGTTGTGAAACGAGGGGGGCCCCGGGCCCGAGCGATACGCGCGCGATCCATTCGCGGTGTCACGCCCACCACCACCACGGTGATGCCCATCCGCCATGGGAACCTTGCTAACGAGGCACCCGAGACACCCGATCGGAATCGATTTCCGTGTTTAATATTCCCGCGATCCACCGCTTCTTTTTGCCGCGACGTTCCAGTAACAATTGGAAAGTTATTGCCGAGCAGACAAAACGAAGCCAACGAGATCGGCGCGTGAATGCGCTCGTTTGGCTGCACGGCGAATAAATAAAGTTTTCGTAGATTGCGTTTTATACCGCTTGGAGGACGGGTGGAAGGAGATTGAAATTTCTTCGGTACCTCGAGCCGCTATGATAATTTATGGGTGCCACACGGGGAAACCTTGACGCCCGTACGAGTTCGATGGGAAAAATCTATTCGAATCCAAGGATCGCTTTGCGAGGCTCTCGTAATTTTTTAAGACCTTACGAATCGCTGAATTTATTTTCACGGAACCGTTTACTGCGAGGAACGTCTCGGTCGTATATTTTATTCGAATTAATATCTCTCGGTCGAATATTTTATTCACTTTTTACTTGAATATTGACTCGAATAAAATCTTATTCGGATAAATTGTAAACAAATTTTCATTCGTTTGAGTATTAAAAAAGGAACACTGATGCACCGAAGAACCTAGTGTCAACCCTTATCTTTCATCCCCCCACCATGTTAGTCAAATTTAGCTCAACTCTTTCTTGTAATAACGAGAGCCAGTCTCCATTCTCCCGGCTTCCTCTCATCTTCTCGAAACCGTCGCGTAGATAATCGGCGGAGGACAAAACAGTCCCCGTGAACGAGCCGAGTGGTAAGTCAACACCTGTCCCGAAAGCATCGGGGGCCCGGCCGGGTTGTGCAAGACCGGGGCGCCCCGGTGGAAACCACCTCCGTGTCTCCTCCCGACGTGTCGCGAAACACGTGGTCGAACGATCCGTATCTTAGGCAAGCCGTAAAGAAGAAAGCGGCCATCGGAAAGAGGCGCGCCTTCGTAACGTCGTTGTGTACACGTGAGTTAACGACGGCCGGGAAGTTTTCACGTGCTTCGTGGAAGTCGGTTGCGCAATAGTCCGCAGACTCCGATAGTCGTCGATTGTGCCCGGCGCGTTTCGCTCGCGGGACCGCCCGACGGCGAAACGAGCCGCGAGAAGGAGTCGTCGGGCGATGTTATCTAGGACAAGAGCGATTCGGTATCCTACTGGACAGCGAGAAACTGGCGCAGAAGCGTGCCGAGCACACCGGATCGAGACCGATCGGTTGACGATCGATCGGGAACCCCGAGAAACTCTATCCGCCGACCCCGGCGCGATTTTTTAATCCCCCGGAACCTCGTGTACGCCGGCGATCGAGACCGCGCGGCTTATTTACAGAAGTCGATAGTCATCGATAATACCGTATCACGCAGGAAATCGACCGAGTCCGTTCGATTACGACGCCAGTCACGAAAAATGCGGCGGCGATTATACAACTCGTTACGCGTAGCTCGCTTTAATCTGCCTGATCACTCTCGATTAGGCCTCTCTCTCTCTCTCTCTTTCTTTCTCTTTTTCTCTCGGTCGTACGCAGTTCAATCGACGAAGGATAGCAAGGGAAAAGCCCGCGATCGGTCGCGACTTTCCTCTGCTTCTGTTTACGTACTCGCTTCTGTTTACGTACTCGCTTCTGTTTACGCGCTCGCTTCTGTTTACACACTCGCTTCTGTTTATGAACTCGCTTCTGTTTATGAACTCGCTTCTGTTCCCTGGTTTCGGTAGAGCTTCGACAACTGCGTAACGGAATTCCTGTTTACTATGCACGGAATTTCCCGCCGAGGATGAATACTACTTGCAAATCAGTTTTCTGAACTCACGTGTGCCTGATGACGCGGGTTATCACGTCTCCGCGATGCATTTTCGAGATACGCGGACGAGAGCCAGTGACTTTGACGCGCCGAAGACGGATCTTGTCGAGTCGGTAGCACGCGATTAAATCAAATCACCGTTGAATCATCTCTGTTAAATAATTCTTTTTGAATAATCAACTTTACGATTGTTCATTATCTCATAATTAGCTTTGTCTTCTCATCGAGTAAGGTATATTACATTTTTTACTCCTCTATTTCTTATATGCTTGAACAATTAATATAATCTTTATCGAACAATAATTAAATTCTTTTGCTCTTTTATTTTAATTATTTTCAACTTTACATTTCTCGCATATGGTATACGAAATTTTTTAATTCCCTTATTATGTTTATTTCTGAATAAAAAGTTTTAGTACATTTTATTTGTTAAATGCAAAATTAATTACGCAAGGATAATTAAAATAAAAATTGTTCTATGTCTCATTCGAAGTCATAAAAATTCCAAAGATACAGACGCATAGTAATTAGCTATCCTACTGTAATCGGCACCACTAACCTATGCCCTCCAAACCAATTTCCGGAAATCTCTGTGTGTACTATAATTACCGTGCCGAGCGCAGCGCATAAAAATTGCGAGCACCGCGGAACAGAAAATAACTAACCGCGCGTTCGATCGAGGGATCGTTTGCTGAAACACGAATACCGCGAGGAATATCCGATAAAAAATCCTCGGGAATAAAGGGTTTCGCGCGATCGTTTCTCCGCAGCGCGGATCGAGCCGCCTCTCGCCGCCATATTCGACCGTCGCGCGCAGACCATTTAATGGGAACGATCGCGAGCACCACGTAACACGGCGAACCATAATCACCCAGGCAAACCGTGGCGGCGATCTCCTAATACAAATTAGTAAACGATCTCGTAACCGCCGCCGCCGTTGAACGCGACCGATCAGAAACACGCTCGCCGGAGCTCCGAGTAACTTTGTAAAATTCAACTCCTAATTAATTAAGCGATTCCGCCGCGAATACGCGCCGAGAATCCGTTTCGTGGAAGACGTTCACCCGGAAGATCCTTCGAGGCTCCGCGACTGCCTATCGTAATGATAAAATTGTAGCGCGAACAGGTTCGCGCGAAATCGGGCTCACGGCGACGGTATAATTGCCCGGCGAGACGACGCG
>NC_135777.1:21405282-21422520 GCF_028453695.1 Augochlora pura | reverse complement strand
CGCGCGCGCGCGCGCGGGACTACAAAGACGCGGCGCTGACGGAAGATATTAACCGGCGGGTGGATTCAATGAGTTGACGAGGCGATGATAGCTTTAGAAAGCTCCATTCATGGTTTCGTCCAGGGAAAGCGTTGTTTATACGCGTGGAATGAGGAAGGAAGACAACGTATGCGGCCGGCGTGCGCGGCCGATTTTCCCGCGGCCGTTGTTGTTAATTTTTTCGTTTCCCGAGCCCGCAAAATTCAATCGCCGCCGTTTGGTAATCGCCGATTTCACTCTACGCGCGAAGACCCCGCCGCGATTTCTGCGCGACCGTGCAGAGTCCACAGCTTTCCAGCCCGTATCGTTTTTTTTTTTTGCCAGACGCAACAGAGACTTTTCCAGCAGCTGCCATTTGAATTCCAGATTATCGTCCGCTGCGCGAGCACGGTATGTAACTGCGATCTACCCGTCTGCGTACGGTCCCGGCGATTAATCATCGGCCGAAGACGGACGACCCAGCGGAACGGATCCCCGTTTCTCCGTCGGAACAAATTTCTTGGACGCGCTGAAACGGTTTCTAACGCGATCGCGCCGTACCGATCGCAATCTGGGAGGACGAGAGTTTCGCGCGTTGGATTGTCAGCTAGGTGATCGCAAATGGCTAGGCTTTGTAAATGACGTGTACTTAGATCTGTGCAAACGAATCGGTGCGACATTGTTATCACTTAAATATCTTTTCCTTTTTAATGGAATTTAGCTAAGAGATCTGCTCATTTTCCAGTAAAAATCTTGAAAGTACATATATACTTTTCATAGCATTTTTATGCTCGATCAAATCATATAGAAATTAATACTCCACTTATGTTCGAGTTACTTCCCCGTAATGTGAAAAGCAGTCGCGAGAAATCTAACATATAAAAGTCAACTCATCGCAATCAGGATGGAAAAGAAGATGCATCCCGTCTACCTTGCGATTTCATCGACCATTGAAAACCGTGTCGATACGACACGAAGATACGGATACGATTCATAAATAAGCAGTCGCGACGAACATTTCCTACGTAATTAGATAAATGCAGCTGCCAATCATTTCTTCTAAATTAAAAGAAAATTCGAATTCTCTCGTCCCATCGAGGAAATTATCGAGAAGTGCTGACTCGACGGAATTGTAGAAGAAATCGCAGTGCAAGGGGTTAAGTAAACGGAACGATAAGCGGCTGGGAAAAGGAACCGAAAAACTGGCCGTCGTCGCTCCGCGGAGGCCGAGCGCGGCTCCACCGATGGACACACGACGATTAATCAACGTGTTGCGAAACAGGGCTAATAACTTTAATTACGTTCCACGTTGACACGGGGGAATTACACTTCGCTTGGCACGGTACGAATTCACGGGGACGCCGTGGCCGAGGAAAGGAGACGCGAGCGAGGATGCGCTGGGAATCGGCGATCGGCGCTCGCACGATGATCGCGCGGCGCCGCTCGCCTCGAACGCACGCGATCGTCGCTCCCGCAGGAAACTCGCGGCGAAGACACGGCTTTTCCTGGCGAGGCGTTCGATCGATAAGAGGAAATTCGCCGGGTGAAAGCGACGGATAAGAGCGCGGCGCATCGGACGGTTCGATCGCGAGACGTTCCGGGACGCGTTTCCCCCCCCCTCGGGTTTTTGATTAAGTAACGCGCGGTGTGCTCGCTGATTAACCGATTATCTTTATGCCCGCGATTCCCGCAGCCTTGCCTCCGCGATTACTCAATAATACACCGGCGCGTACGCCTTTCTCTTTATTATGAAAAATCCACGCAGAATCGACCACGGCGGAAGGTCACACGGCCAGTCGTCGGGCGAGCAAACGAGCGGGTACGAGAGCTGCAACGAGAGAACCAAGGTGCACACACCCGCCTCCGCTGAGAAGATGCATTTCGGGAAGCCTACGCGAGCATTACTCATTCGACTAGCAGACTGTCGACGGAGATATCAGAACGTACCGGGAACTCCGAGCGGCGACGCGTTGTCGATTAATTTGACGGAGATCTAAAAATATTTAGTTAAATCGAGGTGATGTATTAAAATCGCGTTTAATGGATCCGACTTCTCGGTTCGCCCCGAGCTATGAGTCATAGACCTTTGCGAATGATTAATAATCGCCGGAAGGTGGTGCATTAATATTCCAATGTCTCGTCCCTTTCAAGGGAAGGTCTCGAAAAAGGATAGTTAACGGAATAGTTCTTGACCGACTTTCGCAACAGAACCAGCAAAAGTTCAAAACGAAACGGATCAAATCAGCTGCCCATTGTATTGTAATTCGTCGAATTAGGAGAAGTGAGAACACGCGGGTCTGGGAACGTCGCCCAATTGTCTCCCCCGATTTCGTTGGTACGTTGCGGGCTTTTTAATGCACCCGGAGATACGATGTTTCGTCAAGATGAATCGAATTGTCGAGTCTGAGAGAAACCGGAGTTTGAGCGCGTTCGTTTAGCAGAAACAAAGAATCTCTCGTGGTTAAAGAAATTTTCTTCTTAAAAAGCACACCTCGCGGTTTTCGTAAATATATTTAGCATACATTCGAAACATATTTTCTCAATTCTCACAAATCGAAGCATTGCGGTAAAGAAAAATAGAGAGATACTTGCTCCGACAATGCCCTTTCGTTATTAAAAATGATTGCAAATTGGCCGCGAGTTATGCAGAGAACCTGAAAGCAAACTTCCTACAGAACTATCCATCTGACATTTAAATAAAAAAAAAATAATAAAAAAGCTTGAAGAAAGCGGTTCACTCGCGTATATAAAAATTAGCAAACATCGGTAACGTTCGATACGGAGAAAAGCAATTCTGTTTCCAGGGGTAGTGGAGAGCATCGTTAGCAGGAGAAACCTGGATCACCGAGCGATCTCCTCGATCAAACGGTGAAACGCGGTATCCGCGGTTTCGTAGCCGATCGTCGGCTACACGTAACGTTCTTCGCCTTGGTCCAGCCGGAGATCGAGTTTGCCGAGAGCCGGGCACTTAGTTTCAATGATCGAGATCGTTCGGTTAGATCCACGGCCACGTCTACGCCGGGACGGAAGCCGCGAGCGGCGAGTCGCAGCGTCTGGAGTCCTTGCCGGAAACAGCGCGAACACGGTCCCGATGGCTCCTGATCGGAATATTAAACCGGTAGACAGAGGGGAGATAGGGCCCGGCGAGATCTAGTTCCTCCCGTTTCTGGCCAGCGGCGTGTCCTCGCGGCGGAACGTCTCCGGATCGCGTGACTCAGGCCCCCGGATCCACCTGGCGCGAGAAGCTTCCGAGAATCGATTAAAGTTCGAGGGTTTACGGTGGCTGTCGGCGACCATCTCCGTTCGAGGCTGAGGCCCAAGGTCGCCGGACTAGCCTGACTACTAGCTGGACCGAATCGGCAAACATTACGCAAACGCCGCGTTTCCTCGATGCGTCCGGGTTTCACGACTCTTTCGTACGATTTCATCGGGTTTCGTCGAGTGACGAAGCTCTCCGTGACGGGGCAATTACATTTTTATCACTGTTATTGTCATCGTTAACATCATTATTATTATTCTCTATTTTTTTAATTTCCTTATTTAGAATCGCATCCACTTCTGTGGATTATTATTGTATATTATAATTACGACTGCAGATCTTTATGCATCTACGACAAAAATGTATACATATCGATATTTCAGTATAGATATTCCTTTTCTTATTTTATATTTTGTGTTACTTTATTTTTTTCCAAATACTTTAGCACACAATCTCATATAGACCATTTTATTTTGCATAAAGATCCTTAGCCTAATTATTATTATTATTATCATTATTATTATTATTATTACCGTTTACAGAGCAGAAGCCTCTGTAACAAATCTAAAGGAAATACAATATCCGCAGAATCTCGACGGAACAATATCAAGTAAATATTAAATATTTCCGCGAAGGGTGGGACCGCGGCCAGGTGATCCTCGCGCAACGGTCCTGGCATTCCACGGCGATGAGTCGCGGCGTCCTGGAAGCGTGTGCAACGCTTAGATGCAACCCGACGGCCGCCTTTGCCGCGCCGTTTGCTGCTCCTCCGACTATTAAGACGTGAATCCAGTTCCCGTATCGAGGCAGCACGCGATCATCCGCGCGCGCGGCTTCGTGACCCGGATTTTCAAGTCGTGAATCCTGTCGTAATGGGACGTTATCGTGATACAGGATTACCCGTTGCCCGGGAATCTGTCTCCCACGCGATACACGGGCGACCGCGCCGACAACGCCGACGGATTATGAAACGATGGTAATGCGCTCCCGATGCTCTCCGTTGACAGTAATCTCGATCTCGTTACGCCGCCGCGGCTAATTAGGCTCCGCGCGGTTTGAACCTTCTTTGGAACACGCTCCGCGACGCGGAGCGCGGGACGAGACGTTTTTGAGAAGCTGGGACGGTGGAAGCCAATTACTGTGCCCCCGGTAATAGACCGCGGGAGTTTGCGCCGCTAAACGCGACATTAGCAATTTAAGCGACATTTCTTAATGACTTAAAGGGACATCTCGAAGATTCTTTCGTCGATTGACGTTTTCCCACGAATTTTTCCTCTTACCTGGAACGATTCGTTTCACTGAATTTTATATTCGTTCGTTCCGAGTTTTTCACGAAGCTTCGCGGAATATTACGCGAATTTTGTGTTAGAAAGATGAGATGATTTTTCTGGTATGTGTAAGCTTTAAATTCATAAATAAATTATTAATCCACTGGATCTACTATCCTGCCATTTCTTTGGCTCTGGTTACAGTTGTTGAAACCTGACACGATTGAATCATTCGCATTAATTGCGACACGGTTTACAGGTTAATGTGTGCTATAAGAAGCGCCGTGGGAGGCCTTGGAACAGAAGGAAGCGATTGCTCCCCGAACGCGAATTTTTAGTTGTCATGAGACCCAAATTTCGATTCCGTTACTTCGCATTCCCGTGGCGGTGTGTTCGCGTAGGAATTTTGTGACGTATCTGTCTCGAAGTCCTTGACTTATTTTTCTGTTAATAGAAGCTAAATGTGCATATATTACTGACATCGTCGAAATCTCGATACACGAATCTGGTCTAGCCAGTTCCGATAGCAGTTGAGATAATAAAATCTGCAAGTGGGTCTAACTAAAGAAGGCATTAGCTGTATGCACGGTCTACATGTACAATAAACTAAATATACAAATTTCGCTATATATACGGTCTATAGGTACGACAAACTAAATATAAAAATTTAGCTACGTACGTTTAGCTAATTATGAGAAAAACTTAAAACTAAAGAAAATTGTCCTGTGTGAATAAATACTTGTCCTTACTAAAATAAATTACTAAATATCGTAGATAAAACCTTTTGTTTTAAGGCGACAGTATTAACGTCACAATTGTTAATGATTATATCTCCTTATTATTCGAGTACATCAGACTATTTTTTTAAATATTTCACGCATAATTTTCCTACAATTCTCTCGGTATCTACCGTCAAAATTCGACGTATCGTTCTGCCAAATTTCGTTTCCCGCCCCATCACGCAATCCGCAGCTACCACGAAGCAAAACCAGCAAAACAATCGCAACCTCGAAAAGATTTACAACTCACGTTAGCGAATTAACCCCGGGACTCCTGACTCTCGGTTGACAGAGCACCCTGTATACGTCAGCGCGCGAGGGTGAACAAAGGAGTGACGCGCACCCGTTCGGAGAATCGGGCGTCGCCACCCCTCCTCGACTTTTTTTCCCAAACAAATCGACCGAAGACGGGAGCAAAACGACAGCGGGGGATCCCGGGACCCTTCCACAGCTCCTACGCATACCTGGCCGGAAACGGGGAACAGGTTTGCAACGGGGAGGAACCGGCGTCGCTCGAAATCCCACGTGAAAAAGCCTGACGCGCACCGAAACAACAATCTTGATCCGAGCGAATCTAATGCGGCGCGCGAACAGCCGTGCAAGCTGAATGAATCCGTGGAGATGACTCCGGCCGATTAGAACAGGTCGTAAACCACGCATCTCATGCGCAGAAAGCGTTTCGCGAACCTGCCCAGCGCCTGGGAATCGTCCAGACGATTAATAGAAACTCGCGTGCACACAGTCGCGTGCATACGAGAATCTCAGTGGCGTAAATGACATTTTCTAAAACGCTCTTATTATTTATAAATTCTTATCTATTAACTCTAGAACTACGAAGCTAGTCAGAGCTAGATTTCTCGAAAAATTAACAAGATGTCTCCGATTTTTTCTTCCACAATTCCTGATATTATGAAAATATTTCTAGATTTCAAAACGATGTGAAAGCAAAACGATTGACTATAACGTGTACAGTACAGCTAAACCACAAAAAACAATGAAACATTAAAAAGCCTAACAATACTTGTATCGTTGCCCAAATATTTATAATTAAACCAAAAGAACCAGGACGAATCGGTGTCTCTTCATTCGAACAATTTTAATCGGCATGTTACGTGATCTCGCGCGATGTACATTACTGCTTTTCTACGTTTACAAGTACTCTGGGTCAAGCTGACCCGATAACCGCAGACCGTGGAGTTAAATCCGACCCGGCAGACGAAAGTGAGCAAACAGCGTGACACCGCAGCGCACCCGGTATCTACCAGAAATCATGTTCACCGTTCAAGAACGCGTCTCTCTTCGGCGAGGAGTTACGAGTGAGATAGCAGGTGTCGCGAGTACAAGGTGCCATGATCCTCTCGCTCCAGGTACACGGAGGCGAGAACACTGTTCGCGATAAGCTGTTTACCGATGCCGTTCTCCGTGTGGATTGGTCTCTGTATTGGACTGGTTTCAGTATTGGATTGTTATCTGTGTTGAGTTGGTATTTGTATTGGATTCGTCTCTGTGTTGGATTGGTCTCTGTGTTGAATTTGTATCTGTGTTGGATTAGTCTCTGTACTGGATTGGTATCTCTATTGGACTGGTCTCTGTATTGGATTAGTCTCTGTATTGGAATGGTGTCTCTATTGAACTGGTCCCTGTATTGGACTGGTCTCTATATTGGACTGGTCTCTATATTGGACTCGTCTCTGTATCGAATTGGTATCTCTAATTGGATTGGACTCTGTATTGGAATAGTCTCTACGCTGGATTTATCTCTGTATAGGATTGGTCTTTGTATTGGATCGCTCTCTGTCTTGAATAAGCCTCCCCGTCGTCACGGACCTCTTTCGGAGCCCATCCTGATCGACAGCCTCGTCCTTGCCTCTTTTCCCTTCTCGGTGCGAGGCCGGCAGCGTTATAGTTCCCAGTAAAAGATCTTCTTGCTCCTACGTGTCTTAACCCCTTACCAAACCTCAACGAAAATTAATTCCGACCAGCATGACACCTACGATGACCCCAATACAACCGCAAAGAGTTAATAAACAACAACCCTGCCCTTTTCTTGCAATAATATAAAACATCACCTACGCCACCATAATCCGACTGAAATATTACCAAGACCTACAACTTAGTATACAAAAATTTGTTACACAATCCCGAATTCGTATCTAAAGTTCCGGAACCCTGAACCACCACCCCACGTTATGTCGTGGTACGTAAAGGGTGCTTCGCCGTCTCCGTGAACAAATAATAAGAACAATAATAAAGCAAGCGCGAGCCGCACGGCACACACGGGTCGCTTCGTTGCGCGCAGGCAGGAAAGGGAGGAAAAAAAGTCGCGTCTCGAAGAAAAGGAAGAAAAGATCGGTCCTCTCGGCCGTGGCCGAGCGGAGAGGCGGCCCGCGTGCACAGGATCGACGTGCCGTGAGCGCGCTCGCTCGCTCGTCACCCTGGGTGGGAGATACGAAGGTATAAAACCGATCTGGCGGTGTGCTGGCAGCCAGTCCAAAGGCCAGATGTGGCGGCGGCTCTAGTCGCACGCGTGCGAGAGAGACGATCCAGACACACGAAACGGCAACGGCAACGAAACGAAACGCGGCGTACACGCTCACACGGGGTACAGGCAAAAAAAACACGCATTCGCTCACACACCGTCCACGAAGCGGAAAGAGAACGCGCGCACCGATCGGCCGAGCCAGATCTTATGGTTTCGCAGAGCGGTCGCCTGGCGAGTCTGTGAGAGTTCGTGCTCGAATTTTCTCGGCGAGAGATATATATAGAGAGAGAGAAAGAGAGAGAGAGAGAGCGAGAGAGGACCAGGGGTTGGTAGAAGGTCCGAGAGAAAGAACCCTTAGAATTTGGCGTCCCTGGTTCGCGCCGAGTCTCTTCCCGAGAATAGTCGCACGAAGCTGAGATTCGAGGTGATCGAGTGGTTTCTTGTGGAATACGTGCAGCTACGGACCATCAGCCCCCGCGGGAGTGGTGGTTTGAAGGGGTAATCGTCGGAACAGTGACTGACGCTCCTAGGTATATCCCCTAGAGCAGAGAGCTAGTAGAGGAGACCTTCGAGAGAGGTCCTCGCAGTGCATCGATCATTGTCACGAAGTGAGTCGGAGAAGACACCCCGTATAACATGTCGGGAATCCGGATCAACGTCGAGGAGGCCTCCAACGACGGCCGCGAGGATTTCGTTCGAGACGTAAGTTTTCTACGCATGTTTCTCGCGCGCACGCGTCTCCCCCGCGTGCGCGCGCGCCGTTCTATCCCGCGGGTCGTTCGCCAGCGGCCGCGCGGCGCGTCGCGTAACACTCCTCTCCGCGCGCATCTTTCTCGGCGTCTCGCTTTCTATTCGTCGTTCCTTCCGCCATCGAGATGCCTCGCAGCGGCGGACAAATCGTCGAACCGCGGTTACAAAACGCTCGCGACGGACTTTCTCGGATGCGGCCGCGCGGGTCCCATAGCCGGGCAGAACCTCGGCAAAAAGTGGATGAGCCGATCGCTGATCGATGGGACCGTGCGAGATCGCGCGCTTAAACGAGCCGGCGTGAAATAGCGAAAAAAGTTTCTCTTCGGCGACGACGGAGACCGCTTCCTGAGCGATCCGGCTAATTCGTCCATCCCGTTACGTAAAACGTCTCCGTAAAATTTGAGAAAGTCCGCGGCCGTTATCTAACAGGAACTCTAGGCATTTCCCGGACCACGCGGCTCGCCATCGGTGTGATAATTGCGCGCGGGTTCGTTTCGGCGTTAGGGGTTCAACGATCCGATCGCCTCGGAACTGGCTCGCGCTCGATTATCGGGAGAGGGGGGGGGCCCCCGGTTCTTCTGGTAACAGACGGCGAACGCGTTAGGTTCACGGGCAAACCTGGCCGCGTACACCGTAACACCGTTCGCCGGGAATACTTAATAAGCCCGACGACCGTCCACGGTTTATGTAATGCGAAAACGAGCCGACGCGGTAACCAGTTGGGAAACGAAGGACAATATTGTTCTCGGATGTTTGCACGAATCGTGTCGGACGACCGCTGCCACTGTTCCCGGCATTCCAGGGGAAACGTTCGTCTCTGACCTAGGACAGTCTACGCGTCGTACAAGAATGCGCGTAGATTCCTGGGAAATTAGTGTTCGACGATACAGAAGAGTAAAATGTATATGGTTCAATTTTAAATTCTACGTGTGTTTGTAATACCTTCCGTTCTCTCGATTGGATTAGCGTTACATTTGATATTGCTAACAGCATTAATCGATTGATTACGTGAATGATTGTAGACTCGAAATGACTTTTACATTTGTAGTGATATTTGGACAAAAACGTGACCATATTCGTATACTTCTATATTAGGAGTAATAGAAAATAGAAATATACGAATCTATTTATATTTCTATATGAAATATAATAGAAAATAAAAATACACGAAAAAATATCGTTAAGTATTCCTTCAGCTATCGTGAACACTATAATTATACGCACCACTCTTGTATCTAATTTACACGAAGGAAAAGCATAAAACTTAGAACGAAATAAACCACTGATCTAAATCGTGTATCTTCTTCGTCGAACAAATTCGCGAGCAACCGTTTAATTCAACTAACACCTACGCGTACCGTTGATGTCTCTTTCCACCTGGCCGAGTACTAATTGAAACTAAACGCGGCTGACTTTGGCTCGTTAGGGAACGTCATCGAGGACTCCGTTCCCGGGTGACTTAATGCCGGTTCGCTAACAGAGCCGGAGGATAGGTTCTCCGGTCAGGATTCCTGGTTGTTACGTTGGAGGAAAAGTACTCGACAAGCCGGCACGCAGCGGGGACGAGCGAGTGGGCGTCGTGCAATAAAAGTAGATTGCACGTCTCTCAGGGAAACGATTTCCATAGTTCCGTGGTAGAGAGCTCGAAGCGCGGGTAGAGGCTGCTCTCGAAGGAGCCACGGCGGGATCCGCCAGTCAGCCACCTGTAAGCCGTTTCTCACATTCCCGTTTCATAATTCCTCCGCGTCCTATCGTTTACGACCGCGGCCCCGCGTAGTAGACGTGGCCGCGAAGAGCAGCTCCCTCTCGGCTGTGATCATTTTTAAAACGGTTCCCAGCGACGACGTGAAATTTACGACCGGGAACGGGTCCCACCAGCGTAAACGATCGCTTTATAATATTTTAAGTGGCCGCGGAGGACTTTGATCGGCACTCCAGATTTATGAATCGTGCACGGAACGGCGCGAAGTGACCGGGCTACGGTCGAAAATGATCGATCCCGGCACGAAAACGCGGCGTCAGCGCTACGGAAAGTCTCTTGACCCGTTCAATGCCAACTGCGAAGGATTGATTTAGTATCTTTTACTTGTCGCTACTTTTTACTCATTGGAAATTAATCGTTACTATTTTTTCTCATTACTCTATCTCCACTTATTACTATTTTTACTAATTACTTTTTCTACTCGTTACTATTTTATTTATTTGAATCCCGAAATACCAGCGTTCAGAAAAGATTTATTCAGATTGTACTCGCCACTGTGTTGGTATAACCAAGTTAAAAATATTTGAATTTTCGACAGAGACGCGATAAAAAAGACGTGATCTTTTTTAAAGTCGTAAAATTCTACTTATTTTTACAAGCCGCCGACTGGCCGAAGGTTGTCGAAGAAGCGAGTCGTATCGCCCGCCTAATTTCAATTTCCCTTCGATTTCATTATTTGGCGGACCGTGGAAAGTGCCCGGACCAAGGACGGCTAACGCAATTTGACTTTCTAACTCCTCGAACGGGCCGCCGATTCTTTCTTTTAATTGCGGCTGGCGTCTTCCATGCGTATTGGTTATGGAACGCGTTCCACCAAAGTCGTACACATGCGTGTAGCCATGAATTATATTGTCTTTGCTTATAGAGCCCTTAAGGGACACCTTTTTGACTTTACAGCGATTTTGGAGTAGCCTCCACCGAATACTATTTCATCGTGGATCCAGAGAACTTCTCCGTGCTCTTTTGGCCTCGATCGCATGTTCTTTAATGTAATTAGCACGTACATTCTGTTTTTACATCATTGCACTCTTTCTAATAGAATTGAAGATGCATTAATTCAAATAATTTCGTAACATATCATTAGACTGTGGATTTTATGCGTTTATGACACAGATGGATAAAAGAAACAGAAAAGTTCAACGTAATAAAATAAATTTAATAGCACGGTTCTATTATTATTTATAACTCATTAAAATTGTTTCAAGACTGGAATAAATGTTACTAATTATCACAGTCTCTACAGACTCAACACAATGATCCAAAAAACTGCGATTACACCACAAAAAGAATTATCGAAGGAAAGATCTGCGGACAAGCGACTACATATGTTAAAAACCGAGCGCATTAAATTACGGCCCGCTCCGAAAATTTGCATCTGTCGCGCCGCGCGCTTTGGTTCGCGCTGTAGCCGAAGTATCTTAGCCGGGAGAAAATTATCCTGATTTATGTGCTGCGTTCACCTTGTCGTGTTTCGGGCCGGACAGCTCGCGATTCGTTTCCGAAAGGTGGCAAAAGAAGGAAGCCGAGCAAAAAAGAGACGAGATCCGGGGTGGGGGACGCGGTCGCAGCCGCTTTCGGCGACGCGGTCGCCGACTGGCTAGATATCGATCGTCGATCGACGTGTGTTTCGCGAGGGTGACACTTCTTGTAAACGGCCGTGTACCCGCGCGCGAGAAGTGCGCGCAGGGCGTCGTCGTCCCGGCCGCGTTATCGATCACATCGCCGTGACAACCGCGTATCCTGGGGTAACCGAGGCCGTGCGATCTCTCGATCCTGCGAGGCGCGATCTTTCTCGCGAGCCTGCCACGGTTTAGAATCGGCGTTTCGTCATCGGATCGTTGGTACACGGCCACGTGCGTGCCGCAGAGATTCAGGGCTGGAGGATCGAGTCGAGTGGAACGACGACGGACGTTGATCGCGAGCTTAATCATGCACGACGCCGCGCCAAGTACGCGAATGGGAGCAACACGCCGGAGAGATCGAGCACTTTATCGGACAAGAGACCATGAGAACTAGTCTTCCCGACGCTTTTCACGACGGAAAGGTCCGAGACAGCGTGGCGAGACCTTGGGGTATAATGTCGTTCGAATCGATGCGAATTGAAAAACTGCTTGTCCATTAAAAGTATAATAATTATGCAGGCCTGTTCCCGTCCGAGTGCAGCCGTAAGACGAATAAGAAAATGCATAACCTGATTTGATAAAATCAAGTCGACCTTGAAATATCGTCTCTCCACCGTTATGTGAATGAAGAAATTGTTAATGCCGCGCGTGTGACACCTTCTCGTATCGAACTGCGCTTGTCCAAGCATTTCTTTCGCAGATTTGGCATTTCACTGGAAATAATTATGGAATAGAAAAATGTGAAATCGGTCGTTTGGTCAACGATGGTAGGTTCAGTGTTAAAGGTGACTTGAAAAGATGATAATAATACTAATACGTTCTCGTGTACAATGGTTCGGGTGCAATAAATCAAGCAACCGAAATAAAATTGTTCGGGTAGGAGGCTCCCGAAATTTGCAATCGGATCCTCGATCCTTGACTGGTTTGGCTTCTCATAAATGTTTTTCTGAGGACGATGGTATGGTTATATTTATCACTGGGCCGCGCGGCTCTTTATGCAAAGCAAAAATTGTTTACACCGGCGCCAAGGAGTGGGGGAGTCGAATGGAAACTTCGACTAGAAAATTTAAAGCGACGCTATCGGCGAAACAAAGAATCTGGTCGAACAGAAGTGGAAGAAACGGATGACGGTTAAATAAAATAAACGAATCGACTGAAATCGAATTCTCTCAACACTCGACCGAGTGTGCTAGTTAAAAAATATAAATTAAAAGTTACACGAGAAAACGTAATTCGCCTCTCCCGTCGGATGAAAAGGAAACACGGGCCAGGAAGTTGAAGTGACCCGGGAAAATAATTCGGAAGTGGAGATTCCCCCCTCATTTCAACGTGAACTCGAATTCGAAAGTCGAGGTCGATCAGTTTCCGTGTTCACGCGTTTCGAAACACCGGTGATCAGACAAGTCGGAGAAGGACCGAGTGGAATCGAAAACCATCCGAGACACTGTTTCATCGAAGACGATGGTGGCTTGTTTATCTTCCGAATCTCGCCGACAGCCTTCGCATACCAGCGGTCCAAATAATAATCAGTGCTTCCTCGGCGCCGAATTTAAAATTCCGCCGACAGTCCTTTATCACGAGGATGCGATTCCGCGTGGCCTTCGCAGGTGCCGGGAATAGCGTCATCGTTCGAGCAGCGAGGAAACGGCCGAAGAGAACGCGGAGAGGGCTCCGGGTCGGAGGTTAGGGTACCGATTGATCATCCTGGAAGAATTTTCAGTCGTTGACCTTAGGAAGCGGCTCGCCGATTCGTGGATTTCACTTTCCGCTTTGACACGACCGGAGGGAGGAGGAGGAGGAGGAATAGGAGGTGGGTCGTTCATCACCAGGACAGGAGAATCGTTCGTCGACCGCATGGCGAGCGGTTACGTGTGTCGCTTAGGAAAGCTAAGACTCCTAGGAATCCGGGGGACTCTTTCGATCAAGGTCTGCTTATCCGAGGGGTTTGTCTAAGGTCGGACCAGAGAAATCGATTTTGTAAGCTGCCGAGTGCTTTCTCCTGTTGCATGCAAATCTCCTTCGAACGGGAGAACCTGCTTTCGTTCACCGGACACACCTGTTCCGATCGTGGACCAACGATTCGCAAACTTTACAAGATCTCCGATTTCCGATCACGGATTTGTGCCTCGCGGGGGGACTAAGAATTGTTTCAATTTTTTTACAGTATAACATTAGATCGGTGCATACGAAACGAATAGTAAAAAAAGTTCATTTCTATTTTCGGCAGATAAATTGGAGTTATGATCGAATTTGAAAAAGTTCCTTTTTAATGCATTGTAAAATATTTAATACTGCATTGGTTGGTGAATCAATGTATTGAATTAGCAGTGTATCAGTGTACTGAATTATTAATGAATCAGCGTACTGAATTATTAGTAAATTAGTATATTAAACGAGGAGTGAATCAGTATATTGAATGACTAATGAATCAGTAGGAATTAGTAATGGATCAATATATTGAATCAGTAGTGAATCGGTGGTGAATTATCGGTGACAGTGAATTTTTCCGCGCGATCTCTATTAAGAAATTTTCAATTTCAATTTTCGAGGAAGTTCAAAGTTGCGCTAACTCATCGAGCGAGCGAAAAAGAACGACGCTGTTGCAGCGGTCGATCCATCAGACTCGATCTTGCAAAACGATACGGATCTAGACGCGGGCGATCAGAATCTCGCCGACATCATTTTGAACCAGTTAACAACGTTGCAATCAAGCCTTCAACGTCTCCATTAAAGACACCATAAATCGAGCGGCTTATCGGCCGTGATCTAACGTTCCATCGGATACGTTCCCCTCGATCTTTATCGTCCGCCATGGTTCCCGATAGGGCGTGCCCGCTTCGGCTACGGCCGAAACCGATGACTAAAAGCGATGATGACACCGAGAAACACTAAAATTCCCGGGGCGTTCGCGGGCAATTATGTAATTCACGGCGTTTGCTGGTCTCGCGGCGTTATTAAGGAAACATTTTGTTAGATTACGTGATAGAGGCGATGTGTGTCAAAACTTTCATTCCCCCTTACACTGTGACATTTCTCTCGCCATTTCCAATTACTCAGCTTCTTCCCCAGTGATCGGCGCGACGTTTAGAAACCGAGTTTCTACGGAAATCTAAGCATTTAGTCGACGATAAACAGTCGACACCGTTCATCGTTTCTCCGTTGAACTTCGACTTCCTGTACGAGGCGAATAAAAATTTGCTGAATTCCTTGAGCGGAAACGACGAACAAATAATCTTCTATGCCAAACTCGAATTTGGCGACGATCCGGTTGCAATGAATTATTTGAAGATAATGTTAAGAATATTTCTTTCAATTCTATCGATATTTGAAATGAAGATTTTTGAATTTATATCTAATATTATCGTGACTTTATCGATCTGAGATATTTTCGTTCTGCTTTTTAACTATAATTAACTTAATAATTATTACGATAATTCCTCGCATAGAGTCGCTACAGGTTGAACCGTCCGTACATTTATCTAACTCGCGGGACAAGGAGTTAAAAAGAAACTGACAAGCTGTTTGCACAAGACCACCGCGGAGGAACGACAGAAAAAAAGGCGAAGGTAAAAAAACCGACGTTCGTGAACTAATAAAATAATGATTCTAACGGCATCGGCGACGTGTTCGCATACGCGACACGCTAGAACGTCCGAGAGAAACAATTGCCGCCGCAAGGTTCGCAGCGAGATAAACCGCGTTATCCTTGCGCGCCGTCATCTGCATAAGGACTCGGTCGGATCGTGACACATTTGTCGTCCGTTGAACGATCGACACCCGTATTAGACGAACGATCCCGGCTACCGTCGATCGGCTGGGAAACGGGGAAAGGGGTCGGGCGAGAGATGCGAAGATAACGAGAGAGGCGAACCGCGCGGCGTCGGCGGCTCTCGGGTCCGGCGACGGCGGCACGCGAGTCGGACGTAATCCTTGCGATGTCGCAATTTCGGAGCGCCACCGCGTCGGTGATCCTTTATTTACGTTGTATATGCAAATTGGCCGGTGTGTCGGACGTTTCCAAACGACCTAGAGAAGGTTCCTCGGCGAGCGGATCCGGCGGGGAGCGCTCCTGACATTTCACGTCGGTGACGCGAACGTGACGAGTCACAATCTCGTCGAGGACCACGACGGGAGACAATCTCGTTTCCAGGCTCTAATCGCGGAAGGCGCGATACGACGACCGCTGCACAATTATCCGGCGGGATTTCACCTGTCCGCGTATTTTTTACGGGCGAAAATGTTTAATGGACACGGCAATTTCCAATGAACTTTCGTGGCACCGGCGCGGCTCGATTCGTTCTGGTAGGCGAAGCGAGTCTGTTGGCGCTGAAGGGAGGGCCGTTTAGGTGAACTGCCGGACAGTGATTTTCCAGAGAAAATTCGAAAACGGTAGCACGATGTAGACGTGACTCGAGCGAATGTGAAAAATGCTACGAAGAGACAGATTCTTTTTTAATTTTATCTAGGAGAATACTGTTGGTTGAGTTTTCAGAGGGCGATACACTGAATTGACCTTTCCACTCCGCTTCTATCATAAATCGTCGACTGGAATTATAGATACTGCACTGTCATGAATTGCTTCTAAACACGGTATCATTGACTCGACGGCTCTCGACGTGCTAATTGTCGAACTCGCGTTGAAAAAGAATTCGTTTAGCAAAAAGATTAAACTGTTTGCATGGACTCGAAGACGAAGGTTCCTCGCCAATCCTGGATTATGACTTAACTTTGTCGCCCCCCGATCGCGTGTTCGTTCCTTTCACGGCTAGACCGAGGATTCTTATGCAAAATAAGTCTCTCCTCTTTTAAGCATTCCTATGAGTTGTACACGATATAAAAATATTCTGAAATTACAATTTTATTTCCGATCTAATCAATTTTATCAAAAGATGATCAAATAGAATCGACCTATTCTTTTCCATTACAAACGCATAAAACTCGTTAAAGTGGCAACGAAACTATAATTTCAACCGCGAAATATAAACGCCGAGCCAATGAATCTCAAATAGCTAATCAACTTGGCCGATAAAAATCCACCGGTTCGACGGCCGTCTAGCACAGCGTCGACCTATCGTTTTATCTCGCGCCGCGATCATCCCGAGGCTGGCAGGCGCGCGCGAACAATTCGCGAAACGGAATCGCGACGGTCGTTATGAAATCAATATATTCTCGGCACCGTTATTTATAGTCGGCGACCGGGTGCCCGCGGTGATTTATCGCGTCTTGCGTCGGCTTTTCGCGGCTGGAAAATATCGGCGTCGTGGATCGATCGGGTGTCGAGGGATCGTCGGTCATCCG
>NC_135777.1:21393018-21405182 GCF_028453695.1 Augochlora pura | reverse complement strand
TCTTTTCATTTCAACCCGCGGCGGCGTCAACGCTTTAGCCAGAATCGAAGCCGCGGCACCGTATCGCGGCGATAAGTTTCGCATAATGACTGTTATAACTCTGCGTTGACGGTGTAACAACTACGTCCGGCCTCGCGATTTCGCCAATCGGGTTCGCGTTCCGATCGAAGGCAATGCACCGGTGGAATGATCGGTTAACTTTTTGCGGTTAGGTAGGTTAAACAAATATTTTCCATCTTTAGTTCAGATTTTTATGTATGGTGTGACTATGCTATAGCATTCACGCCCGCGAATCTATTAATACATTAAATATATATATAAATGCATATTTGCACTTTTTTAATTCGCATTTATTATTATATTCGCACAAGATATTCTACAGTATTACTATATATACTATATTACTATATTACAGTATTACTATATATTAGTATTATTATTTTCTACACATTTATATATCACATATTCATTTTCATATTTCAATTGTCCATTGAGTCGAAGAAAAATAAAAACAAAATATCTCGTCGCGCGGCAGCAATATTCATTTTGCTATAGACGAGACATCTCGTCTCCGTATACAATGTATTAACAATTTATTCCGCTCCCATCCGTCGATGTTTCTCAATGCCTGTAATTTTTCAAAACATCGAAGCCGCATAGAAATTAACGAGACAAGCCGATTCCTTCAAATGTTAGTCGCGGCTTGAGTCAGATCGGCCTGTTCCATTGTCGTCGCGGCGATCGGTCATTGTTTCGGATTAATGAGCTGGAAATTGTGAATTGTCTGCTCGACGAATCGGCCGATCCGTTCACGGGCCTACCAGCCGCCCGGCGATCTTTGTCGGAAACGATTGTTCTGGTTCGATTGCTTCAAAACTGACGCGGTTGCGAAATTCTGTCTCCGAACGTGCATGATCATTGATCTCCGATCTGCGCGTTTTTTTACATTCTATTCAATTGTTGCAAATACTAATCCAGGCGATTTTTCGTAGGCTGTCTATTTGATAAGCCAAAATTTTGCAACGGTTTGGCATTGTAATACGTTTGTCGATTGAAGAGTAAAGAGTGTAAAAAGGGTTTGCAAATTGATCATTGTTCTTCGTGCGCCAGATCACGATTAGGGTTGCGACGACGATCTTGCCACCTTTTTTTCCAGCGGAAAATCATCGGCGTTCCACGGGTTTTTATCGCGCGGGTTGCGACACCTGCGCGATTCTTACGCAAATCGCGTCGACCGGTGCCGCGACAAATAGCCGAGAGACGACCGGCCGATGTTCGTCTAATGACGGGGGGAGAGACCGAACGGGGGTGGAGGGGGGCACACGTGTGGGGCACCCGCGGGTCGCCGCGAAATCGGCCCGCGCCAGGTTTTTTTACCCGCGCCTTAATCGCGGGTCCCCCGCGTTGTAACGCGCGTCTGATTGCACGCGCGTCGCGTGTTTTCGCGGAGATTTTATCGCGGACACGTAGCAATCATGCCCGGTATAAAGATGAGGAATTATGATTCCCGTGACGTACCGGCGGCAGCTAATTGGTTCAGCACCTTGTACAACGGGAGCCGTGATCGCGGCTTCCTGGTGCAATTACCACCAATTATCTCGCGCGGAACATCTTGTTACAGTTTTCCAGCTACGTAAGCTCGTGCCGTGGCGCGTTGCTTTTTTCTTATGGGGAGGCGGTTTTGTTTGACTTTGATTTTTGCGTCGATGCGTGCTTGGATATTTAAATAGATAAATATTTGAATATTTAGATATTGAGATATTTAGATATTTAGATATTTAGATATTTAGATATTTGGATGTTTAGATATTTAGATATTTAGATATTTAAATATTTGGATATTTAGATATTTAATGATTTAGTTGCAACATGTCGTGATTAAATTATTTTGACGAGGAATAAATTTTAAGAATGTTTATTACGTTATTTATTCTGTTAATTGACTTACCAAATTGAAAGCATATATTATGCTGAATTATATTACAGAACTGCTTCATTTGTCGTCAAACAAAAATAATTAAAAACGCGACGAAAGACTGAAGACTAACCAAATAAAAATAAAAGATTAAAAAGACGATTTAACCAAGGATTTAAAAAAGTTAACCACGACCCAGAATAATGCATGTTCAGATATGCATTTCTATAACACCGTGGAAGGCTGAAGCTAACCTCGCAAAGTTCGCGCCCGTCGACGTCAGCCGGCAGAAAAATGTCTCGAGACAGAAGACCGGCCAGGATCGCGGAAGGATCGCAAGTGTTCCGGCTGTCCTTAGACCGGGCCGTCAATCATCGCGCAAGTGAAGGGATCAAATCTATTTTAAAACATTTTCCGCGAACGGACGCCGCGATTTGCATGCGGGGCTGCCGTCATCGGGAAAAGGGTCCCGCCGGCGATCGTTTCGACGGACGCGTGTCTCTCGTCGCCGAGTGATCGTCGAAGGTGACGCGATAAATCGGTAATTCCCGTTCCCTATCGGCGCACCGTGGCTCGTTGAAATTTACGCGCAATTACGCGTCCCGTTCTTCCTGGATCGCGTCGCGCGGCGCGAAGGTTGCGCCTATGACGTTGACGCGGGTGCAAACCGGAAGTCCGACGTTGCGCGGCTCGTGGAATCTATCGGCGATTCGAGTGGATCATGCGGGAACGATTGCCATTCGTCAGATAATTCGATCTTGTAAGCCGATTGATCGCGAGCATTTGTTATCCATCGACTGCCGATTTTATGCATTCATTGCAAAAATGGGAAATTTTGGCAGAAAATAGATTAAAAGATTCTTTTTGACTTAATGAAATTATCGACGAATAAACTTGTAGAGTCTTTATTTTATAACGACTTATTTATTAATTAGAACAGTTTAGAAATTCCATTTCTAAGCCTAATAAACTATAGCAAATTTAATTACTCGAAAGAGCGAATATAAAACATTCTCGTGCAGCTAAAACAGATCTTTCGAATAGAAATTATTACATAACAATTAAATTACTACCATTACAATAATTAAAATTCTGCTAATTATCGCTCGAATCGTTATAGAACGAAAACCAAATCTCTGCGATCTCATCCGCCAGCCAAATATTAAACCAAGAATAAACTTTTCATTTGCTTCCTATTTCTCGCGATTAACGCGCACGATTTTGATTTTCCACAGAACTCCCCCAGTCTAATTATCACGTAAACATGAGATTCATGAGATTCGTTATCGCGGAGCCGTTGAAATCCCGGCTCTCGACGCGCGCGGAACCAGTCCATTCATCGCGATTCATCGATTCGTAGACCCGATAAACGCGCGCGCTGTATAAAACGGCTCCGCGTAAATCACGATAACGTCGCTTTTCGTGCGTCTACGGAAAATTCGTAATTCCCGGTAAATTTCCACGGTGCTCGGAACAACATTGTTGCGTAAACCCTGGGATTTACTGCTTGTGCTAACAAATTTCATTTTTTCAAATCGCTACGTATGAGATTTAAGAACGCGTTGTGCGATTCACGTGGTTTTAAAAGGCGTTTTGTGGTTTTTTATGTACTTTGTAGTTTTTATAAGTATTTTATGCTTTTTATTAGCATCTTATGGTATTTATAAGCTTTTTATGGTATTTATAAGCATCTTATGCATTTTATAAACATCTTATTCATTTTATAAACATCTTATGCATTTTATAAACATCTTATGCATTTTATAAACATCTTATGCTTTTTACAAGCATTTTATAAACATCTTATGCTTCTTACAAGCATTTTATGCATTTTATGCTTCTTATGCTTCTTATGCTTTTTATGCATTTTATGCTTTTTACAAGCTTTTTATGCATTTTATGCTTTTTACAAGCTCACTATAATTATCATAAGCACCTCATAGCTTTTATAAACACCTTACACTTATTATAAGTACCTTATAGTTATTATAAACACCTCGTGGCTTTTATAAGCGCCTCATAGTTTTTACAATCGCCTCACGGTTTTTATAAGCGTTCTGCGGTTTTCGCGATCGCGTCGCGCATTTCGATGTCGCTCGGACACGTGATCGATCATTAAAACGCTGTTCTTAATATCGGCCGGTGTGGTACACCGTTCGCGAAGGCCGCTGCGGTTTCGATCAAACGACGATTAGGCGAGCGGGCGCGCGCGTGTTGGTCACGGTTTACGGTAACACGGAAATCATCCTAATGAAAAGAACGGAAGAAAAACCGCGGGAACACGGCGTGACGCAAGCCGGAATAAAAACAACCGATGAATCGGCCCCGCGGCTCCGTGGTTGCGGCGATTGTTGCATCGGACGGACGACTTCGCTTCCCCGCGATCATTTTTCTTTCACGCCCACCGCACGGCCGCCGGTGCCGTTTAGTCTGACCGGCGAGGCGACACGGAACTGTGCTCCTCCTAAGGAAACGGAGGATCCAGAGATCTACTGGATCGTTTTGTCGTTATAAGAATGATTTAGCAAGTTACTAAGTATATTAAAAAGGTATTCGTTATAATTCCCATAATTTCCGAGTTTGTATCATGCTATCAGTTCACCTAATTTATTTAAAATATCTAATATATATTTATCTGTGATTTCTATTTTTTTATTTATTTATTGAAAAGTGAAGAAATAGGTAAAATAAACGGTTTGAAATATTTAATACAATATTATACGAATTATAATATATAATAATAATAATAACAGTTATATATTGTCTACTCTATTATAAATTTATATTATATTTTGCAATTTCTAAGAGGAATTTTAATATAAAGGTAAATTAGTTTTCAAACGCAGATTAATTTACTCTTCGAAGACGACTACGTATTTCAAATACAAATTTCATGTAACAATTTCCAATTCTCCTGCATAAATATACAAAACTAATTTAAAATTGTAATTGAAATCAACGCTCTTCTTCCGAGTAAATTATTTCCATACCAGAAAGTAGATAATAAAATAATACTTCTGCAGAAGCCTCGCGCGTTCGCATAAATGTTTGACGTAACAAGGCTATTTGCAATTCCGCGATGAACAATGTTCAAATAGAAACGTGCGCGGGAGAGCTTATTGTTGAAATATCACGCGGCAGTTCTCCTGTCGACGCGTCGAAATCACCAGACAACACCGCTTAATATGCATTGAAGTCTCCGGGCGCGACATCGCTTACCACGCGTCGAAGTCTCCGGGCGCGACATCGCTTACCACGCGTCGAAGTCTCCGTGCGCGACAGCGTTCGCCGCGCTTTTAATTCGCTCGCGTGGTTTCCGTAACGCGTCCGCTACGCCGACAGCCTTGTCGTCCGTGTTTTATTAGGTGCACGCCGACACAGCGGTGTTATCTCTGCGCCACCGGCGGGGTTAACATAACGCGGTTTATGCGTTAACACGTCGAACGCCGCCCGGGTCACCGGCGCGTAAAAATCGCTTCAATGCGTCGTAAATTGAATTCCGGCCGGCTATAAAACTCTTACGTGTCGCAATTAAGAGCGACCTAATGGGGGGGGGGGGGGGCATCGTTATTGTGTAACTAATAAGCGGATCGCAAGGCTTCCTTGGATCTCGAATTTTCGTACCGCGATCGCTTATTTCAATTACGGAATGTAATTAATTTAGAATGAAGAGGCAGATATTGTATGTAGATATTGTTGTTGTAGGTGTATTTATATATTTTTTTAATCTTGCGACGATGATATCGTGGAACGTATTGCAATATCGTTTTATTTAAAGCATACAATAAATATAATTAGGGAACCAATAACAGGATAAAAATTAAAAAAAATAAAAATTGACAAATCAAGATGAAGGGTTCGAAAAAGATTTATTATACTACTTATTAAATTAGAAGTACATATTGCACTGTTATTTTATCCAGCGACAAATAAAAGTCATTTAGGTAACAATAAAGGAATGAAGAAATAAAATGAAAACGAGAGACTGAATGGAATTCCATTAGAGTGTCTTTGCTGTTAACGATGTCGTCGTCGTAGATGTATCCTTCGTATTTCACAAATTTGTTTGCGTTATAGTCTGCGACTATTGCAATCAGACGCGGCACTCCACGGGTGAATTAAAATGATTGAGGACGCTACAATCGTGTGACAAATATTGCAACACCGGCAATGAAATTACTATTTGCCAGTGACAGTAGGTCGTCCAATAATTAATGCTAATTTCCTTTTCTATTTTAGCATACGATATACAGGGTGGGTTATTAAATATTCATAACTTCGATTTCTGTGACTATTGTCGCTTGTTTTTCACTAATGATAGCAAGCTTTTTTAACTTATTATATTATTAATTTTTAGGATATTTATTAAGATAGTTTCCAATATATTTTCATTCGGATATTTTTGTTACTTTTTGTTTCTTTTCATTGAAAGGTTTGCTTTTTACGATGCAATATTTTACGATTAAATATTTATAATCAGTATAAAACCAGTACCTATGTATAATGCACCTTTTAAACAAATTGAGAATGAAACAATTGAACGTAGATGGAACTTACTGACACTATGCATTGTTCTAGTAAAAGAAACTAATCTTTCGAATGATTCAATTATTTAATAATTTACATATAAATATATAATTTATTAAAAATATCTTATATATTATTTGAGAACATAAAACATCGATTATTAAACATATTGCACATATTAAATAAAAACAATGTACGAACCAAACGAACGCGAAACACTTCCATTTTGCAAAGCGAACCGCGTCCTATTTGCTTCCACGTAAGCATCGCTCGGACGCGGAACCGATTCCACCTGGAACCAATTACCAGTATGCGACGCCTCGTCGCTAACAGAGCCGTACTCTCGTGGGTGCGAAAATAGGAGATAGCATCGCCCACGGTTGACCGACGGTCCCCGAGCTCGCGAAGTGTCGCTCCATAGCCGGCGCCGGTCCGCGGAATAATTAATTCAGCGTTCGACACCGGTCCTTGGCATACAGAGGCGCGCACGGGGGTCGGGGGCAGGTCCGTAGGACGCCTATAAATTCCATCTTGGCCAGCCAGCCGGGCGGAATGTGGATTTTTAGCGGTTACAAACGCGTGCAAGGGCAAGGCTTTTTTGCCGGGTATTCCCCACCGTGTCCGCGCGACGATCGGCTTCATCGAGGCGCGGGCAGAGAGGCCGGCAATGGAAAAGAAACACCCCACCGGGCATCCGTGTTCCAGCCGAACCCGGTTCCTCGCGCGCGCGCGCGCAAAACAAAGGGAAACCAGAGCCGGGGCGAGTCCAGGGGCCCACGGGGATCGGTCTTCTTCGAGGACGAAGGTAAACGCACCTTCGCCTCCCCGGACCCGGACCCGCGTTCGTTACCGGGAGACCTGGATAACGGATGCATTCGCGTGCACGCACTCCGCCCCGCTCCGTCGGCCGTTGTTGCACCGGTGCAACAGGTGCCGGGTACACAAAGGCGCGGGGTCTCTCGAAGGCTGGGCGGTCCTCGCCGCGGGAGGAAAATCGTAATTGAGTTTTATAAATAGCTGCCGCCGGGACCGGGGCCGGACCGCCCGCTCACGGCAATCGCGAGCTGCTCATAACCTGGAATTTCTGCGATTGTCGATGCACTTCGGGCTGCTTATTCCCCCGGCATTTTTTTTTCTTATGACAGAAAGAGAGAGAGAGAGAGAGAGAGCCGAGCCTTTGTCTCCGATTGTATTCGTCGCGATTTCTGTCGCAGGCCCGTCGTGGCATTGATCGGGGGCTTAACGCGCGCGCTCGTCGATGCATCGGCCGCGTTGCACTTCGGACGGCGCATTGTGCGCGCCGCTCGCCAGACAGTGCCAATTCAATTATTTTTTCCGGCCCGAGACATTATTCTCGGAATCTTTGGACGGCCGCGCACTGTTTTCTTTGTGTATTATCCACGGTTTAAGCGCGTTTTATTAGCGGCCGCTATTGTTCGAGTCTTTATGATCGGTGTACTGGTTTCTCAACCCTTTAGACGATGCTGTTCATCTTTATTCACTATTGTATTTAATATTAATATTTACATAGCCATCGAGTATAACTTCCTGTATTTTAATACTATGATACAATAAAATAATAATAATAATAATAATACAGTAAAATTAAATAATTTATAATACAATAAAATGAAATATTTTATAATACAATAAAATTAAATATTCTATAATAAAATAAAATTAAATACTAAATTGAAAGAAATAAAGAAAAGAGAAACGAATGATTTCTTCGCGTTTGAAAGCAGAAGTGTTTGGTACAGGGACTGACTTTCTTCCGGATGACCTCATCAGGTGATCTTCGTTTTAGTCGGCATAGTAACCGTGACATTCTCGCTCTCCATTGTACTAATTTTATCGATCGTCGTGTTATTATGTCATTCGAACTTGGTCAACCTTTTTACGATTGTCCACATTTTATGGGCGAATACCTGGCCATCAATTTTATTTTAAGCCTTCCGAAATCGATGATCGGATTAGCTGTTCACCGAATTCTTCTAGTCCCCCTTGGTTAACTGGGCATTATTATTCGTTTCGATGAACGGTGACCGTGGAAGATGGTTTATTTGACGACAGAGGGTCGACTTAGAGAATTTTTACGATTTTAAAGATGGCTCTGAAAATATTAAATAAATTTATAGGTTACCCTAATCTTATGCATGTTTATTTTAATTTTAGTATTGATGGATAACTTTTCGTATATATTTAATACATAAATAATATAGATATTTATTTATTTATTTATTTATGTATTGAATATATAATGGAAGAGTTGCATTACTCTATATTTAGGTATTATTTCGATCGCATTAATTTCTTCGAAGAAAAATTCGCGTGCTTACATTTACTTGTCTAATGTTTAAATATTGGTAACAAGGAAATCAATTTTGACTCCCACTTGAAGGAACAGATGATAAACATTCATACTTAATAACTTATTACAAGAAATCTTCGTGAAAGAGCACGACACGTTGAAGTATATCAAGGGGTTAAAAATTCCTGAAAATTCTCTCTTCATTAGAAATTTAGCATAATCGAAGACTGCCGGCAATGGCCGTCGCTCCACCTGGGAATGCTGAACGAGCTCCGCGCGCACGGCGACTAATCTCTGTATGGCGCAGCTGCGATCGGTTCGAAGCGAGCGGCGACGATAATGAGCGCGCAATAAAGCGGCGTCGAAGGCGACGGTGTTATCGTTGGTGAAATATAAGTTCGTTGAATCGGCATTTCGCGGGCCCGGCGGAGGCCCCCGCTTTTCGGGCATTATTTAATTGACTCGTCAATTAATGCGTTTTCCCCGTTGCGCGCGGCCTCTTCGACAACGTTGAAAGAAAGCCTCGCGGGACGCTGTCTTAAATCAATTATATGCGCCGCTTACATCGCCGTAACTCATTGGACGGCCTTAATCTCGAAATACAAGATCAGGAAAAGTAATAAACGATCGCGCGCAGTAATGGCCGACCTTGGTGCGCCCCGATCTGGATCATTCGCATTCCGGGCATTCTCGAGACTTCGGGCCACCGTGGCCGCGACGAGGCGCGCGACGGTGACTCGCGCGGACCGAGAGATTTCGGGTTCCCCTATCGCGAAATGTGAAAGTCAGTTTGTCAATCCGAGGGAGCACGGTCGACCGATCCGGGCCCCGGCTAATTCCATTATTGGCGAGGAACCCATCGCCAATCGCGTTGATAAGCGGCCCGCGCCTCTCGGAACCACGAAACTCCGTTGGAAAATTCCGGCTAATTTCCTTAGCAAATTATTATTTATATTACTATTTATTAGTATTAATTTCTTATTACTATTACTATTTATTAGCATTAATTCATTATTACTATTACTATTTATTAGTATTAATTCATTATTACTATTACTATTTATTAGTATTCATTTCTTATTACTATTATTATTAGATGTTATTATTGTAGTATTATTATTATTTATCAAATGAATTTTTATTGCGAGAACAAATTCTAATAGAAATCTATCTATTTTGCGATGTAATTAAAAAGTCTTATTTTAATCTCTGAGGATATTTTTATTACATTATTTCTCCGGGACGAAATTTAGATGAACAAAGGACGATTAAAAAAGTCATTTAGAACAGTTTTTATATTACTATTACATTATTATTATTATTATATTATTACTACAGTAATAACTTGTAAGTATGGACACTACTCCGTTCCCTCCAATAAAATCCCACTCGCCGTCCGATCAAGACACGTGACACACATAAATAGTCTTTGTCCTTCCCCGAAACGATTAGAATCGAGAAACTATTCTAATTATCGCGACCGCAAAGAAAAATGGCACGACAACCGTTTGAGACAGCCCGTGGCCGTTCGTCCGACGGAACAGACACGCATCTTTCAATTCCCATAACGCGCGTCGTACATTTTTACCGGCACCGCGCGATCCGCCGCAGCGGAGATAAATTCTCGCGAAAATAATGGCGTCGTTGGCGCATCGAAATTGCCGATATTTCTTCGAACCGTTAATCCCGGTTGCTTCGCGACGTCGCTCGGGCACGCCAGGAATTCATTTCTGCATCGGATATAATGGCCGAAGTTCTCAAGAACGATTCTAACCAGGAGGCAATCCGTTTTCATCGCTCTGATTCATAGCCGTCGAGCGAGCACTCTCGCCGAGAGCATAATCCACTTGCGGAGGACGTCTCCGCGATCTAGAAGCGAGAACAGAGCGACGGCAATTCCGCCGCCGCCGCGCCTATTACAGCGATTTCATCGCTCGACATTAGCGCGCGACGGTCTCTTCTCGGACGAAAACGAGCCTGTTCCGTGCATATTCCGAGCTTATTCCGTTGTCGTCCCGTTAACAGGACCGCGTGGGAGGAACGAGCCGGCCGAGGTCGTTAATTGAGCCGAACGACACGCGCGACCCGGCTTTTATAGTCCGCGATACGCGACAATAATCGTTCGCCGGTTGCCCCAGGGGCGAGGACGCCACCTCGAAACGAGGTTAATCGCAGGAAAGTGGAGCCGAAACGACACGCCGCCTGCCCTCCACCACCTCCTCCTCGTCCACCTCCTCCTCCTCCTCCTCCTCCCCCGTCCTCCTCCTGCGCGCGATCTCTCACCCACGAGATCTGTTCTCTCGATCCGTTCTCGGGGCCCCCGGTCGCGTTCTCGCGCCGTTCCTCTCCCGCGATGATGTGCGATCCTATCGCGATCCATTTCGCTCGACGGCCGTAATTAAACCGGGATTTATGCCTTCGGGACCGCGGACCGTAGCCGCGGTGACGTGGCGCTCCTCTTTCGGCCGCGCTCAGAGAATAAATAGACTCGCGTTGCACAGGAGTTTTCTTGCGTTTTAAATTAAATAAGAGTTTTATTGATAAAGGTATGATAAAGGTATTATGTTGTATAAATATAGGGAGGATATATTCGAATTTGTTGAGCACTGAAATAATTATTGAAATCATTTATACGCGCAATAATATGCATTACTATGGGGGGTGTGCTATAGGGTAGCTTCATACAGCGGTGTATATCTTTTTATTATAATATATATCTGTACGTTAATTTATCCGACGCTGTTTTATGCGAGTCATTTTTATTTATTAGGTTGGCTATTAAGTGATTGCGGATTTTAAATAAGAAGGAAAGTTTAATAATTTTATTTAAAAATATAATTTTATCCAATTAGGCGCTGCCTTTCTTTCAAGGTTTCATCCCCGTATTCGCTATTTTATTTCTTGCGTGCTTGCGATGCGTTCTTGCTTTTTCGAAAATAATACAATAAAGTATGTATTACTAAGTAATATTATTAAATAAAGTATGTATTACTAAGTAATATTATTAAATAAAGTATGTATTACTAAGTAATATTATTAAATAAAGTATGTCTGAAATTCGCGTCTAGTTCTCCCATTTTTAAACGTGGTTAACAAAGAAACTAAATAAGCAAACGATACAATTTTCTTGTTGAATTAAAGGTGCAAGTTTAAACAATAAAAAAATATAGGTTAGGTGCTTTGAACATGTCGACAAAACTAGAGAATGTGCTAAGACCATCTCAATCACTTATTTGCCAACCCAATACATAATATTTTATAGCATATACTGTATAACAATATATAACAAAATTTATAGCAATAAAATCTATAATATACATGAAAATGACTCGCATGAAAGGACGCCAGATAAATAATTATCAACGCATACTTGCAGTCACGCAATCACATTCCACCATACTATACATAACT
>NC_135777.1:21386871-21392918 GCF_028453695.1 Augochlora pura | reverse complement strand
TCGTGAACAAAAGTGGACAATTACAGAAGAGGAGATACGATTATTCGTTCCTCGTAATTCGCTTTTACAGTCACCGATTCTCGACAACTATAAAAACATCTCCCAAAGCTCGAACGATCGTATTTCCTCTTCCAAAACTGTCCACTCCCATTTGAAAGCTGAAAGTCACAAAGACTTTACCTAACAAGAATAAAAGCCGAATTTCCTCTACATATCTTTTTCCCGTTCGACCATCGCCGATTACCACCGGTCCTCGTGACGCAGTTGTCAAGTCCCGTGATTGGCAATCACGTGCGTTAACTCGGCGATTCTCGCTGATTTTGCTGGCAGGTCATTGGTCAACGTGTTCCACAAGCAGAGAATTTACCGTCGCGCCTCGTCCGACCTACGCTGGCATTCAAACACGATAGAGAACGGGGCGCGGGAAGAGGCTTGTTTCGTGAGTTCCACGAGTAAAATAGGAATATTTTACGCTTCAATCCGCTGTCATATTAGGAATGCCAGCTGCGGTAGGGCGTACCAAAAGGAATCCACGACCCGAATAGCTCGATTCCCGGCCGCTTCGAACCGAGGATCCGGGTTCGTTGCGAACTGATCCATTATCCGCCCACGCTGTACTATTTTAGCACCTCGACGAAGCTACGGCGACCTTCTTCCTTCAAACTCTTGTCGGTCGAACTGAAGCCGAAACGCTGCGATCGAGAGTCGTAAACACGGACTCTCAATTAGCACTGGATTAGAGCTAATAAGGTAGAGCAGCACAGGTAACTGAAGGAAGGAGACGAGGACGCGTGTTTACTCAGATTTCTCGCGATAATTGCAAGGTCTTTCAAAGCTCGTAATTGCAAATTAAAAAAGTTAAAAATCCTCATGGGGTTCCTTAGTATCTGTACGAATGTATGAGACTTGATCTGCCTCGTAGCGTGTTGTTTAAACAAAAATTTTCTAAGCTAATTTTCACGACCTTTATCAAGTTTCTGATCAATCATAGCTTCTGAGCTAATCAACTTTCTTGGCTTAGACAATTTTTAATTATTACATTGCTGCGTATAGGTGTTGCAAGATTTCTATGGATTAATTACAATCGTCTAACGCCTATTATTTTATATAAAAATTACTTATTAAAATGTCCTTTTATTCGTATGAAAATGTAAAAAAGCCGCGTCACGATCTATGCTGTTCGCTCGAAACGAATCTCCCGCCCAATGTTCCGAACATTCCGTAGCTAAATATGATTATTTGGACATATGTCATCAATTCTCGACTAGATACAAAGTAGCATGTTTTATTAATGTTGTCCACCGTGGTCCGCGCCGCGCGACCACTCAATTATTCCGCGTCGTTCGAGCCGGAATCGATAAAATCGAACGGCCGATAAATTTGTCCCATAACTCCGGCGTCGGTCGGCAGCCGGGGGCCGGACCACCGTGAGGCCCACCATAAGGCCCACCATAAGGCCCACTGTGCGACAAGGCCCACAGCTAGTACCTGCCGGCGTTAAAGGACGCGTTATCTTTCGCGATCCCCGGTAACCTTTCGTCGGTGCTAGCCACCAGGCTATGGGGGGAACACTCGACGCGGTTATTGTGACCCGTCGTCGTCGGCGGCGACAATGAGGCGGCCCGCCGCCGGAGCCACGGCTGTTATGCAACCACCTGCGAGCACGAGCTCGCCTCGAGTAAGGTCTACGACCAAGGCACGTAATCCCGGGATGGGCAACACACAACGAAGCCTTCGACGGTATTCCAGCGTCGTCGTCGCCCGTCGTCGTCGTCGTCCCGTCTCCCTCGCCGAGGCCTCCTCATCGCGCCGCGCGCCGCAGCCACTCGTCTTCGCTCTTCTTCCCTTTCTACGGCGAGCGCAGCGCGCTGTCCTTTGTTCGCCGCGGTTTTCCATGCGCGCCCGGCCGCGGGCAGAGAGGACGATGACAGAGCCCCGGCGTTAGAATTTGCCGCGCGGAGGACTTTCTCAACAACGCGCGTCGAAGCGGCGGAGGGAACATACCTGGGCTCTCTGCGCGGCCGTCGCTCGTCCGGCACGTTTCCCGTAACGTGCGACCAATTGCGTAGTACCTGCCACCGGCGGGATATTAATAGGGCTTGGTCATTGCTGCCAGGACTCGACGGTCGCCCCATCATCCTCTTTTCTTCTGCGTCCGGCGATCGCTTAGCGCTATAGCTGGCTGGTTAGCTCTTTTATCCTCGAGCTTTCTTTGCTCGATGCTCTGTTTGCGAAGGCTTCGCTCGGCTGTTTGAGATCGAAGTGCATAGGTTTTACACGTTTGAACAGTTTCTAGGGAATTTCTTAGTAGGCTGTGTTGGTGTTTTTGCAGCATATTTAATTTTGTAGTTTATTTGACTTTGTCTTAGGGGTTTATGGTTATGGGCGAGATATCTCGTATTAAACTTACACTGCATGCGTCGTATTTAACATTACTAAGAAGGGATTTTTTAATTATTTTTTAGTTGTTGTTTCTTGCTTATTTATTATTTATTTACTTAACAAGAAAAAGAAATGTTGGCAATTCGCTATTCGATATATTAACCCCCCTTGCGCTATGATTTATTTCACGATAACTAGCACTGCTTTGTTCTTAATAATTTTATTAATAAAAAGACAGAATTTTAACATCTTCTATATTATCATCTACATTAATCCTTCATAAATCTAGCAAAATCCATAAAATTCATGTTCAGTAAATTACACACGAAATCTCTGTTACAAGCCTTTCGCGTTGCTCCACCGCAAGGGGGTACAAGAAAATGACACGAGCGTTGCAACAATGTTTAACATTATCGCATTGCTCTTAACTCGTCCATTATTATCCAGAAATTATGCTTTTCGCGGATCTCTCGACAACATTCGGCGCATAAAAAACCGGCGCGGTGAAAATCGCGGTAGAATCGTGCGGGTACGAAGATCTCGCCGGCGCATAAAGGTCTGCAGTCTAATTATTATTTCGCAAGTTAGTCGATAGCATCTGAAACGAACGGCGAACGATCGCCGTGTTTCGGATTCTAAACGGGTGTTCGGCGCACGACGAACAAAACGCAAATTGATATTCTATCCCGTCGGCGGAAAGTCGACGCTCGCGTGTCCAATCGCGAACAAAGCGGCGACCGATCGGTCGCACGTTACACCGTTCGCACGTTCGCCGGATTGTCTTTTTTATTTTCTCGAACGACCAGCAATTCGAAGTCGTTTAGTTGGGCAACGCGTTTCCCGATAGAGACGGGCCGCGGGTCACCGTTCCGCCATTGTCTGTCGCGCCTCTTCTTCGTCCTCTTCTGCTAAACCTCTTCTCGAGTGCGCGCTACTGTCGCAATCCTCGCACAATGCGCACCGCGAGCGAAGAATTTAAGACGCGATAAATAACCGGAGAATCGGAGAAAAAAAAAGAAACTTTCTCCGTGGGCCGGCAGCTTTTTCCGCGCGAGCGGCATGAATGATGGCGAGTATTAAAATTTTGATGAGCCAGTCCTCTGTGCGCGCGACGCGATGGGCGCTCGGCAAGGCAAAGAGGAGGAGGAGGAGATTGCGATTGCGATTGCCCTTTCGAGGCAGCAAAGGTGCCCCGATGGGAGGTGCTCCGCTGAATACCTAGATAAATACGATGGGAGTGACACCTGGCTTGCGAAGAGGCGACAGTGGTGCGCCGATGACGGCGCTTCTTCTTAGACCGTGTCATCCGCCGGCTACGTGGGATTAGAATGACCCAGGGACCCCGATTTATTGTTAGATTAATGCGCGGCGTGACATTTCTGCGATCTGCCCCAGTCGAATCGTAGCTTGATTCGTATTCCGGACGGAGAAATCAACGCTTTTATTATTTTACGTTGACTTACTGTTGGCTAGGGAATATCGTGTAATTCACGCCTTTTGGACGATTTCTTGATGGTTATCACTTTTTACTTATTATTATTTCTTGCTGGTTATTACGATTATTACGGTTATTACGATTTGGACGATTTCTCGATGGTTATCACGTTTTACTTATTATTATTTCTTCCTGGTTATCACTTTTTAAATATTATCACTTCTTACTTATTATTCTCGTTACTTACTATTATTCATATTACTCGTTACTTATTATATTTATTTATTAAAATTATACACGGCAAATAACATCGTTAATAATAAACATCGATAACAGTACAATTACGCTAGAAAACAACAGTATCACTTCATCGAAGTCTGAATAAAGAGAGGGTTAAAACCTGGAGTGAACAAATTCCTAGAATTCAATCGACGACGCCGCGTTTCGCAGATCGAAACGCTAAACAAATATAAGATTGAACTTCGTACACGGTAAATAACATTGTTAATAATAAACATAATTAGCAGTGCAGTAAAGGTAGAAAGAAGATGGTTAAAACTTAGAGTTGAACGGATTTCTACAATTCGGTGGCCAACGTCGCGCGTCCGGCAGATTCAAACAACAAAGATATATAAAAATTGAACTTCGTGAAAACATCCGCGCGGATCCATTACGTCGAACCGCGTTCAATTTGCAAACCGAACGGGAGAAGATAGGATCTCGTCGGCGCGTTCTCTTTCCTCATCCGCGCGAGCGCGCGAGTTCCTTGCGAAATTCCAGTTTCCATCGTGGAGCAACAATCCGCTCGTGGAACGATAACTAAACCAGGCGTCATTAATTGCCCGGCGCTCTTTTGCAGCCTGTTATTGCCTTTCCGATTTTTGCATTCGGCGGGGTCTGTGTGCGCGCGCGCGCGCGCGCCGCGGCCTAATCCGCCGGGCTCGCGCGACCGTTCGGCTTGCGAAACCCGCGCGGGATTTCGCGCGAAGGCCGTTTCGGCACGAAAGAAGAAGAAGAAGAAGAAGAAGGCGCGCGCGAGCGCGAGCGCGTTGGGAGTTCGCGCGCTGTTTACAACGACAAATTCGCGTAATGAACGGCCGGCCGCCGGTTTTTATGGCGGCGGCGGACGCGAGTGTATCTTTACGATGGGATTTTTACAATCGGCGGCGATCGTGCTTTTACGCGCGCGGTCCACAGCTGCGATACAGTTATCCAGAACAAGATGGCGGACGCCGCCGCCACGCGGCCCCGGCCGTGTGGGCCGTTGAACGAATAAGGATGGAGGGGAACGGGGGGGGGGGGAGGGAAAAGAATTGCCGGGATGAGGTAATCGATGAAATTTCGCGGGACCGTAACGTGGGCAACGTCGTCCCCGTCCGATCGTCGGGCATTTGGAAATAATCGTGACGGTTTTATGGCGGGTGGCCGTTGAGTTTTTATTTTCAATTTTAAGTTTTTAATTGGTACACGAGCCGCGGTAGTTTTTAATTGGCACACGTTAAACGCGACAGCCCTTCTCGCCGCGCGTCGTGATCGCCCGCCGGCCCGCGCGCCGCTCCACCACGCGTTGAAATCACCGGCCGAGACGCTGCCTCGGCCACGCGTTCGACTCTCCGTTTATGCGAGCGCGAGCGCGAGCTCCAATCACCGCCGCGGTATTTCTTTTGTTGCTCGAAAACCAATACCGTTGTAACGTCCACGCTTCCAACATCTCTCGCGTTAAACGTTTCAATATTTAACGTGCCCGTGTCGCTGCTTTTTTTGTTAAATATCCGGCGTTTTTAATTTCGGATCGAAAACGGGTCGTTAGATCGGTGATTTATGCGTTCAATCAATTATTATACAGTATATTATATTATATTACATTATATTCATTATTCTATAATATGGTATATAATATTATATATTATTATTATTTTATATTATTATTATTCGAAAATAGAGTTCCAAGCATAGTCAAACAAAAAGTAATCTCATTAATGATTAACGATTACAACTAACGGGAAATCATGTCCATGATTAATGCATGCGATCACTAAATAACGATTATCGAATAGCTCGAGTAATCGAAGCAAATGTAATCGTTAGTCATGTCTAACACAGCAATCATTAATCATATGATTATTAGTAGCATTTTTACGACGACTACCTGAAAATCTACGTGTTAAGGTAGCTAATAATAATTCTGATCTCTCATCCAGTGATTAGATAAGATAAATGAATAATTCCT
>NC_135777.1:21249739-21386771 GCF_028453695.1 Augochlora pura | reverse complement strand
AAAAAAGAAAAAAAGAAACGAAGAATACGTATCCTCGGCGATCCAACGAATTTAAGAAACCGTCCACCGAACGATCGTAAATCTAGCTTTCCACGAAGCATCCGTAGGAGAGCCTTGTGCAGAGGTCGGCGTAGAGGGAAGAAAAAAAAGGAATGGCCGAAAGGAACGCGATCCGTAAAGAAGGCGGCGGAAACAGGAACAAAGCGGTCAATTAAAAGGAATTCGCCGGGATCGATACTTAGAGCCAATTAGACGGCGGATGAGAGCCGAAGGTTCCAGCGTGAAAACGGCCGCGAGCCGTTCCGGTGGGAGAAAAATGGCCGCCGGCGTTAAATCTGCCGTGACAGACGACGGATCTCGCCGCCGGGTAGGCCCGAGGGGGTCCGCCGCCGCCGTCGGCTAATGAAGATAAACGAGTGGCGAATCTCGCGCGGCGTATCGTCACGGAAAAGCGGCGTGCCGTGCAAATCGCCGGGACTAATTAAATTTGCGCGATGACATAACCTGGGCCGCGTCTCTCTACGGCCGTCTCCGTTAATAACTCGGGAGTACCGCGATTCCACGCGGAACCGGAGGTCCGGCACTGTTTGCTCGCGTGGCAGCCGACAATTTACCGGGATGAGCTCAGACCGAATGCAAAGACGATCCCGGGATCTCCGTGCGAAATCCCAGGTGTAGCGCAGCGTCCACCGAGCGTCGGCGACACCCGTCGGTTCTATAAAAAGACGATTTTTTGAATCGACGTTACGCAACTTTCGCTTTTTAAAGTCCGACGGCGCCGAGAGACCGGCCCGTGACTTGCACTCGGGTACGGGGTCGATTTTATTAAACAGAAGAATTCATTTTGCAATAGGATGAATATTTAGATGAAACTATTGAGGCTAGTTACTTAATCGACGAGATTTACAGCGTGACGGGGGACACGTTAATTTGTCAATCTGTCTTTAAACCCTCGAAAGCCGGTTCCACGTGAACGTCAACGACGCCATATTGTTTTCCACGTACGTATAAAACTCGGCATATTGTACGAACATAATACAAGTACATACAGTATTTTTGAATCATTATTAATGCCAACATTGTTTCACCTTAGATCGATGACGTGCGTCGAATTGACTCCTGACACTACTCGCGATGAGCGTTGAATCGAGTCCGTATCAATAATACCAACTCGATTCGACTCTTTGTCAATTAATAGTGGCAATTTACAACAACGCTTGCGGCCACGTTTTTGCGAGCGCATCTGTAACTGCACATCGATGCATAGTCAGTTTGACGTCAAGTCCACCACTACCGATATAGAGTCAATTCGACGTCGCGTCGCCAGTTGAAGGTTAATTTCTCGAATCGTCGAAGAGAATGTATTCTTAGCCGTCGTGCTAGTACAACTAACTATCCGCGGCTAAAGCGGAGAACAATCGTACGGCGTAAAGATTCCGGCAAAAGCCCGAGGATCCTCTTCGATCAACCTAACTGGCATTTAACCGGAACGGCGATCGCGGCTAGTAATTATCCGAACAACTGTTCATAAAGGCAGGCCTCGGCGAGCCGTGTTACCGGTGATTGGTGTCGTACACCTTAATGATCCCGGATACCCGTCGGGCCGGCCATCCTCGATCCAATCGATCCGCGCGAGCGGCTTCCGCGACGGCGAAACTGCCGATCGGTCGTGCCGAGGACGATCCGACGACAAACTCTCAGCGCGAAAACCGTAACACACGGCCTGCCGTTTCTTTTAAACGTCCTTCTCCGCCTTCCCCTCGCCCCCTCCCCGAGGTCAGTCCGATTGCCAATTACAGTAAATACCAGAACGTTTCGCGGGGAAAAGGCCGCCGAAAGGTCGCGCTCTTCCTTAATTATTCCACGCGCTTTCAACGCGTTGAGTGCCGCGCCGGTCACCGGTGACCGACGCCGAGCTTTTCCGTTCGAGCCGCGTCAGTCATCGCTGACAGACAGCACAAAATATGACAATAAACTTAACAATTTATATATTGTTATTTACATAAAAATTCAAGTTTTTATCTAAAATTTATATAAGGTCCACTTATATTTTTATTTGGTGCGGGATTTTATTATTAACGTACTCGAACATTTTTTTCCGAATGCTTCAATGGATTTTATTAAAACATGGTAAACATAAAAACGGTTGTCCCTCGCAAACGTCGCAAAATGTTACAACTTGTTTGGTCAAATTTCTCGCCAATTTTCTGCCGCTCTGCGTCGCATTTTCTTCGTAGCACGACTTGCAATATTTTCGCACCGTTGACGCTCTGCCAGGTTTCGTCCGCAGTTTGTGCAGTTTTCTATTGGTGGCGACGCTGTTGGATGGAACGTCCGCTTCCTTCTTGCAATGAAGGCTTACTTGGCTGACTTCCCCTCGGATCACTCGGATCTTCAACATTTTCTTCCTCTTCCTCTGATGAAGAAAAAACGGTCACTCTATACCGCCTTTTAGTAAAATAACTTCGCTATTTTATCACTTTCAGACTACGACAAGAAACAATGGCCCTGATATGTTTCAACATATTGCATCGAGTAAATTTTAATTTGCTAGTATCGCCTTGACGGGGAAGTCGTTCTAAAACCGCGTGGCACTCAACGCGTTAACTCTCCGGCAGGATGAACTCAATTTTGCAACCGTGCTCTGGCATTGCACAAATTATGCTACGTTCGTTCCCCGGGTTTAACGACAATGTTTCATGTAGAATTGCTCGACGGAGTCTCATAGCGAAACTAAAAATTCTCCGAATCAATTGCAACGAACACGGCTTCACTGAAAATGTTTTTAATGCTGTAATAAGTTAACAAATACGATGTTAACCCTTTGCAGTCGAACGGTGACCTTCTGAGATACCATCAGAAATTATGTCACGTTTCGAAGATAATCGGAAAATTTTTAAGAATGTAACTGTTGCACTAGGTCATGCAAATAGGTCAGAAAATCTATTTCGGATATTGAGTTTAACTCCTCGTCGCGGCATTTTCTTTATAAATTGCAACGATTAGAACTTTCTCCGTCGCGATCACTTTTCTTAGAAGAAATCGAAACTTTATGGTTAATCTTTCTTTACGGCTACTTTAATGTCGAAATATTGGTGCAAAGAAAGCAGAATTCGGTTCCTCCTTAAACGGAACAGTTTGTTACTAAAATAGCTTCGACTGTGATTAATCAACTCTCTACCTCCTTTGCAATCGGTTCTTTCAAACAAATACACGCGACGAACAAAACCGGCCGTGTCAGACAGGTGAAAGAAGAGATCCGAAGAAACTTGGCCGAACACCAACGCCGTTTGGATTGTTCCTCTCGCGCGAGTGCTCCGCAAACACTCGCGATTTACACCGTTAACAGGCGAGAGAACGAAAGTCAGCCGCTGTCGGCTCGGCGCGGAGAGAAAGAGAATCTTCTTCCATAGTCGAGCGAATGAATCGTCCGTGCGCGCCCGCGCGCAAGAGAGAGAACGAAAGCCGTTTCCGGAACACAAGCGCGGGCGAGAGCGGTTTTCACCGAGTCTCTCTTTCCGTCGTAACCTGTCGAACGTACTCTGTTATCTCGCCGGTTACATGACCGGGCGAGCTATTAAAAAAAACGAAACGCAACGACGTCGCTCGCACCTGAAGCGGCGCTCCACTTCCGCGAACGAGGGAAATCCGAACCGTCGGGCCCGCGGACCTCATTTGCAAATCTATGGACCGCGTGGCGTAATCGTTACACCAGAACCAATCGGCAATTTCGCCTGGCTAAGTAAAACGTGCGTAACGAATTCACGGCCGTTGGTCGCCGTGCGCGCGACGTCGCGAAAAATTCTAAAACGTCGATTCAGCGCGGTGTGCAACAAACCGAACAACCTAATCGCGTTCACTTTACCGTGTACGTACTCCGCTGTTACTTGTTTGCGTTCTCGTTCCTTTTATTATCATCATTATTATACAAGTTGTATTTTATCGTGGTCGCGTTAACTGGTTTTACCTCGTAACACACACACGCGGCTTGTGTGCCTGTAAAATAAACGAACGAAATAAAATACATCGAACAATTAACTTTACGATTCGCTTGGAAAATACGGAAAGAAACGAATTAAATCAAATAAAGAAATCAAATAATCAATTTGACGATCCGCCGATGTAGAATTTCAAGTCGATCGCGTGTAAATCATCGGCCGCGTTGCAAACGGAGAGCACGCGATTATCGCGAGCCGCGCGGCACCGCCGCCGCCCATAAATCGTTCGCGGCTATCGAAAACGCGCGATGACAAGATAAAAGGATCGTAAAACGTTGACAGGTCGCGACCGGTCGTCCGGCGATTTACGCGCAGCCGATTTCACGGTTGGCGAACGGAGAGCTAGGTCCCGGTACGCGTGCTATTTCGTAACCGCGCGCGTACGAGGGGTAGAACGCGTCCACGTTTCGGTCTAGACGGTGCGCGCGCACGCGTGCGCGGCAGTCGTTTCAAGGACTCGGCGGCGAAGCGTCGATTATAAATGATGATCTGGATCGGGGAGCCCGGGGATTCGCGCGACGGAGAGACGACGATCGTAATCGAGCACGCCGCCGATTTTTGTCGAACCGGCGACGGGTAAACAGAGCGGCCGCTCGAGGATCGACGATGTAACGAGCCGGCCTGGTTGCAAAATCTGGAGACGATCGCGGCAAAACCGGGCTTAGGATTTATGTTTTCAGTGTGGCAACGACGCTCTCGGCCGGTCGCGAAAACGGGCCACTAACACACAGAGAACTAACGCGGAGAACTAAACACCAGAACGTACCTGAACGGATCGCGAACGATATTCTCGTGACGAAACTCTCGCGCATTATTGAAATTACCGCCTCCGCGGATGTAACGGCAACAGATCATCGGAGCCGTTATTCGTATAAATGCCACGAATCCAATTTTATTCGACCGATTCTTTCGGATAACGTTTAATACACGTCGAATAAAATCTTATTCGAGCGATATATCAGATAATTCCATCGATTAAATTCCGCGAATAAAATCGTACTCCATACTCCAATGAAACGTGTCCAATTCTGGAACAAGTCGCGCGATTTCGCGAACTTCTCGCCGTCTTCATTCCGCAGCTTCCCTCCCGGCGATCCGTTCTCGTTCCTCGTTCGCTGTGAATTTTCCGCTGCGAGGGAGTATACCGGAGGATCCGGATCGAAACGGCTCGCCTCGCGCACGATCTTAATTGCGCTCGCCTTAACGAGCATCCCGGTGTAATGACTCCTCGATCGTTACCCGACACCGACGTAACGAACGCGTTAGATCAACGTGTCGGGAAACGTAATGCCGTTATTATAAGCATCCTTGAATGGTGCCGAGCCTTGTGATAGCGAAGCCCGCGCGCGATCTTTCGGCCGCGAAGCACGCTCGCGGGATAACTGGTCTGCGAGGCGTAATGGGGTCCGCGTGCCTTCGTAATTTCTCGGCCGTGGATCTCGCTTGGTTTTTCAGCGCGCGGTTTTCTGCCGCGGGTGTCTTTCGACACTCCTCGAAGCCTGGCGACGGGGTGAACGCGCCGGAGAAATTCCGGTTTTGTCGACCGTAGGAGGTGTCCAAAAAGAGTAAGCCTCGGAGATCCTGACATCGGCCGCTCCTCTTCGGCTCGCGCCGGGATTTCCAGATACGACGGCTTCGCTTATACTGTCACGTTTTCTCCCGCATTCTCGTGCCACCCTCTTCAACGTAATGGTTATGGACACGTTAATTGGCTGCAGATGCACGGGGCCATTACTTCCTGCAATATCCTTGCCCGAGTACCCAGTGTCTAAAATTATAAAGACCGTACCGTCGAAGACTTGGTCATTCATTTATTTATTATTTATTTAATTTATTTATTTATTTATTTATTTATTTATTTATTTATTTATTTATTTATTTATTTAGTAGTTAACACATTCCACGTATAGTCTTTCGTACAAAGTCGGGATACGAATAATATTCTCGCGATCAGTAGAAGATCGTTGATAGTTGCACATGCTAGACAACGAAGTCGACCGTGTTGAATACGTTCAAGCATGGCATTGCATTTGGCTACACGTTGCGACCACATTGCAGACGTGTACTCCAAGGTAGATCGTGAACAGCGTGTTGCAAAGATATCCGATTGCGTAGGGCTGTTTGAATCCTTTGCTACCGGTGAATGAAAAATGCGGCTGTCCTTGGCGAGGCGGACCTCAAAATTGCTAGCCAGTCTCAGCGGCGTCGTCTCAGAAGGCTCGCGCGATTCCTCGCAGCGTGAAACGCGATTCCTTCCCTACGATTCCCTCCTAACAGAAAGAAGACCGCCACCGTCGCCTATATTAGCATAATTCTGTGGTCGATACGGCCAGGCGTAAATCATCGTACGAGGAAACACTTTCCCGAATCGCGCGCAAGCCATTTACAGCGGTGTCGCCACCGCCGAAGGAAAGCGCGGTCTGCAGAAGCGGGATGCACAAGGTGAAGCCACGGGAATCTGTTAACGCTACCTTGTAACATATATCTTTTTATGATCGCGCGTGTTGACGCGTCCGCGGAACGAGAAGGCTCATTAGCGGCGGACTAATCCGCGCCGCCTCGAGTATCGGTAACGAGAGAAGAATGCGGGCCGGCCCCTTGGCACGGCCGACGTCGAACCTAGAGGCCAGGCAGGACTATAATGCGAGCCGGTTGACGAATTAATCCGCGCCGAGGCGAATTCCGTGCGTGTCGCCGCTACCTCGCGGACAAATTTTTGCATAAGCGGCCGGCTGCCGGCAAAAACTCTTGGCAATGAAGCTGAAAGACGCGTACGCTTCCTGCGAGAGAAGACAAACACCTATTAGCGATGTCAAGACTTCCTGAACACGTACGCAGAGCGTGTAGAGAGATCTTCGTTGATCTTCCGTATCTGCGTTAGAGTACACAAGAGAGGATCGCGAGTGGACCGCATATTTTATTAATTCGCGGCAAAAACGAACACAGCGAATATATATTTATCGCCTATAGAATGATACGTTTAATATCAAGCTATTACTTTTTTCGGTTTTTTATAATTTCTATAATAGCAAGCATATATTCGACAATTACAACTTCCATAATTATGAAATAAAAAATCTGGAACCGGTCGTGCGATGGCGGGTTTAATGATAAAATGGAAGTAAATAGTCCGCTAAGCTGTCACATCTTGCGGAGAACTTCTTACATTGGTCCAAATCGATCGACGAGTAAAATATGACTTTCGCCACGACGATTCCCTCGAATATGGTCAAATTATATGTCTCGCGCGACGGAAGGGCGAAAAATGCCGTTCGATCGGTGGAAGGAAGAGAATCGGTCGTGTGTCGGGGCAGCCCCGGAGCGGTTCCGGCGAGCCAGGCGACAGAAATAAGCGGCCGCCTGCGTAAAAATCGGAGTTTCAGAGTGTCTCGTTACATGGGCCCAGCGCAGGTGCGGCGCTTCGAGGCTGACCAGTGTATTGAATTCCACAAAAATTCCTCGCGACGCCTCTCTTTGAGCGTCGTCCCAGGCCATTCTCTCCGTCTCGGTCTCGCTCCAACACCGGGCGCCTCCCGTGTCAAGCAAAAATTTCGAGATATACCGGCCACGCAACGGAATACCTGTCACCGTCGACACCGAGAACGCGCTCTGTCAGGTATCGGGATTCAGTTATGAAACCCCCGACCGACGGTCGTCCCAGTGTTGTATTCGTTGCCACCGTTCTCCACCATTGTCTAGGATCCGTTGCGACAGGCTCTGGCAACCGCTTGCAATCTCATTATACCGTCGATACGATTCGCCAGGCGTAAACACGGCTGCGCCTGCGACCGGCTACTCAATCGCGGCGCATTCATGCTTTCGATGCTTCTCGCCGCGCGTTGAAGTCTCACCGGTTTATGCCACGCGCTCGGCAATCCGTCGCCTCGTCGTTTTACGATTCGTTACTCGCGCGACTACTGGCAGCGTTCGCAATATTTATTGCAATTTAGGCCCTTGACACAGTGATCGGCAATGCTTCGCGATAATTTAATTTCGCGCTGAAATCACGGGATCTGTTGTTAACCAGCACCGTTCGAGAGTCTGCTGCTTCGATGACTCGTAATTTATTAACTGCGATTCGTGCGGTTCGAAACACATATTTGTCGCAATTCAGAGATGCGCCTTCACGCGATTGGCAAAGTCTCTGCGATGCCTTTGTGCTTTCAATAGTGTCGCGCTTTGCCACGCGTTGAAATCGCAGTCAGTAGGTGGCACGTGTTCAAAAAAACGTTTACCGGCTTTCTATTCTTGGCATTCCAGGCTTTATGATCCGTGGTGTAATCAACACGGGGGTAGGGACCTGTCTATTGCAGTTTTAGCTTGAGGCTGCGATTGGCAGTGTTCCTGCGACGTGTTTACGCTCGCGACGACGACACTCTTCGCCACGCGTCGAAGTCGCCAGCTTTCGGACGGCTACCGTACAAGAATCGTTCGACTGTTGCTCGGTTGCAATCTGTAGCGCGATCCACAGAGGTGGAAATATTTTTAACGCTTAATCTCCTAACGACGTTCAATTAAAGATCAAACGCTAACGTTTCGAGACTTATTAACCACTTGCGCTGCAACAACGTGTCAGGTTAGATTTCAATCAGATTTTTATTACGACTGAACAGATGCCTTCAATACTCAATTAATGAGTTTTTGTCAATAAAATGAAAAAATAAATAGGTACATAAATAAATGCTAAATCTGTAATTTAATCGGTAAAAGTGACCGGTCGCGATCGATTATAATCGATAAAGAACCGACGACGCCCGTTTCTGCCACGGCCCACATTAATTCAACGCACGAAACACCGAGCAAAACGATCGGATGCCCATTAATAGGACATCGCGTCCGCAAATTCCACGTTTCAATGACACGGTAAACGTTTCCGGCAGTACCAGTGCGCAGCCAGAATCGAGCAAGAATCCGAGAGACAGCGCCCGCAGGAATCGCGCCAATTTCCGAAACAAGCACGGCCCCATTACCGCGAGGCTAATTAAAGGGTTCACGATTCGAGAGTCGAAGGTCCGCGCAGCGCGCAAGCCTCTGCGTCACCGATCGGCTCGAATCGATCGCGGGCGAAGCCCGAGCGAGAGATACACGGTCCGCAGGCCCGACCCTCGTTTCGTGTAGTCCCGGAAGATCGTGATCGGCAAAAATGCCGAGCAAGGCTGCTTCCACGTTATTTTCTGAGCGGGCCACGCCCGACAGGACGCATAAATCGTGTCTGGGGCGGGAGGGAGGCTCTCTCTCTCTCTCTCTCTCTCTCTCTGGGACCCCGACGTTCCATTAGACCGCTCCGATACAGAGGTACCGATCTGGAGCGGTAGCGCCGCTGAAAAGCCGAGAGCGGCGCTCCCGCGAAAAAAGAAGGCGAAAGAGAGACAAGAGGTCGGACCTTGGGCGGCGGCCAGCGGGCAAGCGGCGAAGGTAGGCCACCGCGGCGCGAAACACCGTCTGATTTACGTGCGAAAATGGCCAATTAACCGGCGTAATCGGTGTGCGTGCGCGCACTCTCCGGACCAGCGCCGAAGCCGATTCGTAGCCGATTCCGAAGCCGATTCGCGACGCGAGAGGTGTGTCGGGGGCCACCGTAGGGACAGACCTCCAGTGTCAAAGTCGCGGAAACGGTCGCGGTTCGGCCGCTGGCCCTGAAAACGTTTCGCGGCCGTGCACCTTGGGGACCGTGCTTCACGAACCGAGGAAACGAGAGAGGCTACTACCCGAGAGAGGATCGGCTCGCAAAAAGAACGCGGGCGACGGGTCGCGATCGGGCCGCCGGAATTCGAGAGTACCGGGACGATCGTTGTGCAACGATCAAACCGGAATGTCGAGCCGCGATCTCGCTCCGTCGAGATTCTTCCTTCGCGAGCACTCGCCCGGGGAAGATCCCGATGATTTATCGCTCTTTCTCTCTGGGAACCGAGAACGTTCTCTCTCTCTCTCTCTCTCTCTTTTTCTTCGTCCTCGCGGGACAGAGAAAAACCGGGAGCATCGTCGCGCGGTTTCGTCGCCGCGCGACAGACAATGCACGGCTACCCGCAGTCGGAACCGCGCTAGAACAATGCGCGGTTGCGACACTCTTACGAAAACGTCGCCGTCTGGTATGCAAAGTTTGTTTATGACGCGAGCGTGTAGAAACGCGCAGCGACGACAGACAATGCTCCCGTTGCGGCCGCCGCTAATTAATATCGAAGCCCCCGGGTGCGGGAACGATCGAGGTGCCGGGCGAGGGGGCACGGCGGGGCGCCGTGTATTCGGTTTCGCTTAAAATACACCGTTTTAAGTGGCCACTTAATCTGCTTATTGGTCAATCGTACCGCGGAGCGGTGACTCCCGTTCGTCGAACAGATGGAACCGAGATACAACCTGTGGGCCGCATGTAGAGTAATGTTCCCTCGGCGACAGATAAACGACACGCGGTTGCAGGTGGAGGACATGCGGGCGAGGCGGAGGAGTGTAATCGGCGCGACATTATCGCTTATGCAATCAAAAGCTTCACGTCGATTTACGTTGGTTTCAGATCGAGGCGACGGCGGCTACGACGGCGGTAGCGGGCAGCCCGCTTTCCTGGCACATCCCAAGGCCGTCCTTGGTCGGGCGAAGCGAGAGGGACAGCGAGAATGGTAGCTGGGCTCATCATCTGCACCCGAACTCGCCTTCGAGAGGATCCACCTCGTCCCAGGGATCCACCGCCAGCACACACGTAAGCGGCACTCTTCTAACAGGATCGATGCACCTGGTCCCGCTGGATTCATCGATTCCCTGTCTTCTTTGTTCGTGCGGCCGCGGGGGACCGAGCGAGACGCCGACTTACGCAACCGAACGGAGACTGAACTGCTACGAGGATTCGGGAAGAGGTCTTGGCGGTCTCAGGCACGATTATTAGGTTCACACCGTGTTTGAGACCTGATCCAGTGACCTTAAGATGAACGATCGACTGGGTTAAGACTTCAACGTACACGACGAAACGGGGACGGAATCGCTCTGGTTGCTTTCGAGAGCTAAGATTGGGGCTCGCGGATCATAACACAGTATTTGCGGGTCACAGATCGAACTGGACCCACGCGTCTAGTGGACGAAAATTATTAACAGACGCGTCGTGGTTAACCACAAGATATCGAATTGTTGGCAGTGAATTGGTTAACCCTTTGCGGTCGAGTAGCGACTTTGAGGCGCCATTAAAAATTGTTGTATCGCGTTTCATAATTATGTTAACAGCAGCTTATGTAATATGGAAATACATTGGTCAGAGAAACTATTTCGTGTATCGAGATAAAAATGGTTCCGACTGAAGATAGCAACTGATACAACGAAACGGAGACTGGACTGATGAGAGACTGCTCGGACGGTTCAGGAAAAGGACCCGTGGATTTTAAGAATGTAATACCGAAGCGATATTTCGTGGATTCGAATCATGACGCTCGAGGTCTGTTCAGACACTGACAGCGAAAGAGACGACCGATAGAGCGGTGTACGCGACAAAACGGAGATTGTACTGTTACAGGTTTTTCTAAGGAAACGGTAAAAGATCCTGCAGAACTGCCAATGTCGTGTGCTTTTAACGTGTACAAGAAATCACGTCTCATCTTGTCAAAATCCGCTTTCTAGACAGATTGAAACCGAGCGAGGCGTGCCGGATTCCTCGGAGAAACCGAGACGGTGATCGACAGGACGGCTTTCACGACTGTTCGTAAATTCGATTAGGATTCGACGGCGCAGGGGTGGAGCCGGAAGACGTGTTTCGCATAGTTTCGAACGGTATCCGAGCTGATTGATGAGACTTGTGATTGGTGTGTTGCAGAGCGCCGCGTCGGGCACGTTGCTATTGACAGCCGCGAATCTGGCTAATCTCGCAGCTATTCATCCGCCCACGGTGACGACGCCGAAACAGACGGACACCGCCTCGGTGGCGAGCAGCACCCACTTCACGGTTGTGAACGGTCTAGGCAGACCGACCACCGTCTACAGGAAGTCCTGCTGCGCGAGGAACCAGCTCACCGTGCTTGTCTGCACGATGAGCTTCCTATTCATGGTTGGCCTGCTTCTCGGCATCCTCTTCATGGAGAGTGAGTATACCGAGTCACTCTCATCCAAGTTAACTCAGCCGATCCCCCGTCGTGACCTTATCCGATCTCTTGTCCAATTAGCGTAGAGTCAGACTTGAATGTGTCTGCTTTAGAAATCTCGCTATTTTTTTCACCGAGCTAATTGATCGAAGAGTCGAACCGCGGCATCTTGTTTGCAGTTGCTCTCTACAGCAATTTACACTAGCATTCTAGGTCAATCAAATCAACCATCATAAGTAAATAACAATAAAATTATAAAATTTATGATGTTTGATTGATTGGAGATCAGCAGTCTAGCAGCCATCTATGTTCGCTAAGATCGATGGTAGGTACTTTAAGATCAACTTCCTATCCAACTGATTTCCTTCTGATTGCAGTGAGAGTTCGAGACAAGTATCACTAGGCCGTAGCCAAGGATAGGAATCAGACGACCACGGGTGTCCTGGGAGCCTAGGCGCGAGGCGGAAGAACGTGGACAACGAAGACAAGGGTGGGGACCGTGATCGGGAAGAGACGCGGATGAACTGTGACACCGTGCGTCCCCGATCACGGGCGACCGGGTTGCTTGTATTCACGCTGTACATGTATATTCTGACCAGTTAGACCGTTAGGGTAGAGCTCACGATTAGAGATAACGTATCAAAGGCTGTATTGCACCGTGTCCGGCGTGCGGTACGTGAAAACTCAGTAATTACATTGATGTAATGAACGTAGTTTTAGAAAGCGGATCGCTCGGACGCGAACCTATCCCGTTTGGGGCGCTCGAGCTTTCCTCGCGGAGGTCCGCAAGGACCCCCGACCTTCGACGAGTATTGTAGAACCTTCCTTTTCTCCATGTCTCTTCTATTTTTTTTCTCTCTCTTTACTAAGACGGCGACTGTAGCATTTTCGTTTTCGTTCGGACCGGTTCTCCCTCGTCTCGCGATCGATTTTCAGAACCGTGGACAGAGGCTTGAAGCAACCGTAGCGAATCGATAGTCTCTAGTATCCCATCTCGTTACCTTTAGTTCTCAATTCGCTTTCCAAGCTTCGAGATACATCGTAGAAACGTTGTATACCAAAATTGAGGTCTTCAATTTAAAGTAAGTAGCAGCTTTCTATGCACTCATTTTAAAATCAAATAATTTAAAACTGTTAAAGTACATATATTGATACAAGAAATATAAATTTTCTGTGTTTTTCTGACAAATCGTAACTACGAAAAGAATTGTCTTTGAATTACTTGACTATGTCTGCCGTCTTAAATTTCATCCATTCGGTTTGATTTAAAACAAGAATATCGTGAAACACTTGAATCAGGTTATTTTCGCTTCTCTGGTCAGTTTCGGTATTGAAAATAGATTGCTTGAACGAAGAGAAATGTTATAATAATTGTTGCATAATTATGGGAAACTATGAGACACTCGCAGAGATCGAGGCGAGGACCGATACGATAGAATTGTAACGCGTTAGATGGTTGGCGAATGTCGTCGTCATCGTTAAAACTTCGTTAAGTCATACGCACAGTACCAGTTCGATCGACGTACAGTGGCGGAGCAATCGACGACACGGGAGTATGTTTTAAGCGAATGTTAATTTAGAGGTCGTTATTTAATTGTTACTAACAAAACGCTGAATAAAACCCGGATTCCGTCGGGGTGTCGTTCCAGGAATCGTACGGAAAAAAAGCAACCGGGAGAAACGATCGCGTTGATCGTTTTCCCGCAACTGTGATATTACTTGCGTATTAATTAATCGCCGATCCAACATGAAACTGTCAAACCATAAGAATGAAGAGCGTTGTTTTATTTCGCCCATGTCCTCATCCACTCCCGAAATAAATTTTCTCTGCCTTCAGATACTGTACTGTATTCGATTGATTACATTCTTTCATTCCCTCGTATTCGAAAACGGAAATCATTTCTACGATTATTTCTGGAGAGCGTAGGTAGACCAATTACGTGTAAGTATAATACAGACAAGCTGATTTTGGATAAAATGATATTATTGCCTCATAAAACACAATCATAAAATTCAAAGTATGTATCTATAAGTTATTCAAAGTACTCACCTCCACGTCCCGAAGTGTCTGAGTCCATTGGTAGTTCTTCAGATCTGCGCCGTTTCCACTGTTAGGCCTGAGTTTGTTCTTTTCAACCTCATCCTCCTCCTCCTCCTCATCTTCCATACTCTCCTCCTTCTTTTTGCCATCGGCATTGTCTCCGCTTGGTCCAGGAACCGCTGGAGCTTCTTTTTCTGCTTTCTGAGTCGAGCATGAAATTATACGAAAATATAATTTTCTATATGAAAAGTGAATGACAATAACAACTGCAGTCTTTTCTATACCTTACTATCTATTTCCTCTTGTAAACAGGCAGCTTCCTCGTCGGTCAATTCCACAATCTTACGCTCAGAATTCATCTTTTCTTCCTCTGCTTTCTCTTCTCTCTTTTTCTTTTCCAACCTTTCCTTTCGACGTTTCTCTTGCTCCTCGCGTTCCGCTTTTTCGCTCGCGGCTTTTGCAATGGCTGTGCTCTCATATTTCCTGAATTTACTAAGAACAAGCTGTAATCAAATAAATATTAGTCAGCTAGGATAGACTTTATTTATCTATGATTATTTCAGATACAATTAAAGCAGCTTTTATTTTTAGTGTTAAGCTGTTACTGTAGAGATTGTTGGGAATATTTGTGCATTTTTCTTTTCCCTTATTATCACAAAATGGCTGAGCGTGAATTTTATTCATCTACCTAATTAACTACCTGATTTATCATTTATATTTCAATTTATATTTCCCAAAAAGTGATACATCAAAAGAAACCTTGAAAATCAAAATTTAAATTGCTACTGACATTGAGAAATTTATTACAGAATCATTACAAACATATTAAGAGTCAATAGTGTAACCAATGTGAACATGTTAAATCTCTCATGTACTATTGAATTTATAGTAATGCTAAATTTGCTCTAGTTACATGCATAAAAAAAACAGCAGAGCTCAGCAAAAAGAACTCAAATTACATGTAAACACACGATAGGGCTCGATACGATACAAGAAACAATGTGAGCATAAGATGTTTACATTTTAGGTTCACACTGAAAACCAGTTGAAGCCACACTTTCGAAAGCGTAGAAATATGCGAAGAACCCAGTGACTCACCGCTTTTTACTCGAATATCAATTTGAGCAAAGAATATCTTAGAAAATGACAAAATCAGAGGTAAGATGACAGTTGCACCATCATAAACAATGAGAGTAATTACCTTTTCTGCAGCCCCCTTGCCACCGCCAGTATAAAAATCCGTTTTCCTTGCGAGGAAGCTGAAGATCGTCTCCAACAGCTGCGTAACAAAGACAAATTCAAAGTAACGCTGGTGATATACCAGTAAAACATAACCTATACCGGCGAGGAAACTTATTTACTCACTTCTTGCACACCGCCCTCGTGTTGCCGGGCCATGGCCATCAGCATGGCATCGAATGTCTCTTCGCTGTTCGACATTGTTCGTCAGACTTCAGAAGAAAACAAATCTCAAAATACACAGAGTAACAAACAATAAATGTTCCGCACAGACGTCCGAAACTTTGTTACCACACCACGTTTCTGCTCCACGAAACTTCTCGAATTATCGACCAAACATGCCATCAAAAGCGAACAAGCGGTGACCTCTACCTTAGAACAGAGTAAGCGCCGCTGGTGATCCATTTACCCATAGTCTATTCCTACCGTAGCGCTGCCATATTTGCTCTGCGGGCGTTTGTATAAACACAGATGTGGTATAGAAATAGATTCAACACCCAATAAATTATTTTGTTACGTAAAAATAAAGGTTTCAGAAGATTTAAGCTTCTTAGCAGGAATTGAGTATTCTATACACCTTGTTCGTATCGCGACACGTTTTATAATTTGAAAACAAATTCATATGACATAGATATTCAAACGACTCTTTTAAATCAGAAGCTAAGAGCTTTACACACTTCGAATGATGTGTGCAACAAAGGTGCTTTTAAATAATTATGTTCACTCGTGAAAGATTTATCGCCAATTGGTATTCATTGATAAGTAACAATAAAGAATTGAATTGACATTTTCATGGTCAGCCACAATTCACCTGTTGATGATATTCCTGTCAGTTTGAGTATTTTGTCACTACGTCGATTGGCGCTGTACAGATATCGGAATGCAGTTTCAAGATATTACCACAAGAGGTGCTACTGTCACTTATTTTTTATAACAATGCTCTTTCAGTCTACTTCGCTTGACTGTAATTTGAAATTAAATTTCAATTGTAAAATAGCATACAATCAAAAATTAATACTGTATTTTAACATATTATCGCTTTTTATTTAGGATTTCACTGTAAAGAACAGAGGCATCGGCTAAAAGTAATTGGGAACATTGAAAATACGCGGCGCTATTCGAAACATAATATGATGGATAACAATGTTACACAAGCATTCGCAATTTAATGAACAGAATACTACTTGAGAAATTTTTATTGTAACACATTCATAAATGACTTTTCGAGCACATTTGTGGCCAACTTTATTATACAAAGAAACGTTAATAACGGAGTACTGTTTAAAGTAGATAAATCTGAACTATGTTCACGATGACAGACTTGTGTGCGCGTGCGCACTGTTTGTACGAAGTTCAGGGACTATATTCATGTTGAATTTACTGGAAATTGTACAAATACTTTGAAACTCGAATGATATAATCTTTTGGAAAAATCTGAGTGACTCTATCTTATTGTTTTCATTTTTTCATTTTTAAATTTGTAAATATCTTCGTACAGATAACGGATACAAAAATAAATAATTTCATTGCAATAGGAGATTATTTTATCCTCTACGTTAGAAACTCATGGTTTTCTTCTCCACTGTATCCGTCTTTGTCGTTGGCACGAAGGCAACAAAAACTTGTATCTAATAAATTAAAAGCTTCTAGTGACCTAAGCCAATTTGTGCTCATATCACAGAAATATGTATCTATATGGATGTAATAATGAGTTTCCAACTTCCTTTATCAACTTCAAGACAAATCTGGTTACTTATCCCGTATCTGTACCTTCGTTTTATTATAGAAGAACATTTTTTCATGCACGTTTCGTTAGACCTTGATAATCTGAATTTAAACGAAATGTCTTGTCCAACATGAAAACGAGATTTTTTAATGCAAATTCTATCAGAACGAAAATCCCTAGCAACGTGCAAAGGCCGCCATCTTTAAAAAGGAACGACGACCATCTTGGACCATTTTTCACGGGTTGTTGACACGGGCAGATCACAGCCGGTTGTGAAAGTGTTTCGCGATGTAAAATCCTATCGCGATTAACTTGGAAATAAGTAGTGGTTGTTTAGAAAACTAGAATTAAAAGCGATACCGGTTCACGCGCTCGGGATTGCTGTGCGGTATACTATTCTAGGACGAAAGTGTGAAAAAATTCGCGGTAACGAGCGTCTGTCACGAATATAAGCGATCTTGACAGAGACAAGTGCAAAAGTCCTACTGTATTTATTAAATATTTTCCAAGGGGAGGAATAATTTCGGCTGTGCTCTTTTTCGTGTGTAAAGATAAGCGAGCTGTCGCGAGAAAGAAGTCGCGAAAGCATCGAAAATACATCTTGCAAAAGGGAAAATGGTTTCGTGCACATGGTGACACCTCTGGTTAGTTAGCGAATTCTATAAACAATTTGACATATTCCGTTTGAAAGTAATTCGGTTCGATCGTGTGCATTCTTACCGTTAAGGATCGAACGTTGATTATGAAATTACATGACGAACAAGAGAACCACCGATGCTAAGTATTATCCCAAATTTTCTTCGAATCTGTTGGCCAGCACCTTTATAATGGCGAAATGCTACGTACGTTTACTTGAATTTTTGTAAACATTCTGAATGATTGATGACAATAGTAGGGCTTTAATATTACGCAATTTGATTTCAATTTTATGTGCATGCATGCTGTTCAATTATTAATTCACTGGTACGTTTGTTCGGCAAATAACGCTTCTAACGTGATTTATCTGCAACTGTTTATCGTTCGGACACAAGATATGCGCGTTGTCAAAGTAAATATCGTAAAACGATATCGCGTCAATATGGGGACATTTTTTTTTCGGAACGGAAATGCGTGATTTTTATCAGACGGTACAAAAAGGAAGTAAACTTTAAATATCATGTATTGATTAACAAAAAAAATGGACAATATAAAATTATTATTAATACGCAATACCTGTGCTCTCCAAACAAAAGTAAAGGTCTTTGAAAATTTTAATACCCGAAAATTTTATAATTGTTATAAAAATCTCTAAGCATTACTATTATCTTATCAAATTGTTTCCTTATGAATGTGTCATGTGTATAATACGTGTTACTCAAAAGATATGACTGTGTCAGCATGTTATTATACTCCCAAAGAAGTGTGTTTATAAAATGTGTGCATGGCTGCTCCATATATCCTACATCCCCTTTAATACTGAGTATAAAGGTTTATTATTTATTCACGAATGTATGCTGTTAATTATAAAATCATACCGTTTTCACACCAAGTTTGAAACATTTAAAATATCTAGTTTGATGTAGAAATTTATTTCCCTCAATTATATATTAATAAGACACTGCTTAATAAGTATCCATAATTATCTTTTTTTGGGAATATTTCCTCTGAAATACATTGTTTTAGCCAGTTTATTCACAATTTGATGCATTTTGTGTGGCACAATCACACTGCACTAAAAAACTAATAAGTGAAAGTTTGCTGCATTAGCTTCAATATTTATTTTAAGATACAGTTAACTTTAGTCTATTATTACAAAGGCTTTACACATTATATACAAGGCACATAATATGAGCTCATAACATGTGTATGCTTCCACTTTTCATACTTCAACTACAGAGAAAGGATTCAAGTATTGATTGCAGGAGCATGGTGTGCTATGGCAATGGGAGGGTGAAGCCCAGACAAGACCCCACCTCTGTATACTATGCCCTCCATTTAAGTCTAACTTAAATCATTTCAGACAATCAGAGACAGATATACCTAATGTAATCTCTTAATAAAATGCTTCACTAATGCTATCAAAGAATATTCTCAGTATCTCAAAGAAGTATTACAAGTGCTATCAGATCAATGACCTGCATTAATGTATAATGATCATGCACAATAGATACACAAATGCAAGATAATTCAATGACATTTGAATTAATTCATGAAAATTCTCTTTCTATTTTACTGTTTCTTTTTTTTCAGATCATCCAAAAAATGCTTAATATAAAAAACATATGAATGACAATGGGCTGAAGCATATCAGACTTTAAAATTCACATTACTTTTGTATAAGTGCAGTCCAGGTAGTGATATTTATATTTGTTTTTAATTTTCATAATAAAATTTAATTGAATTTCAAATATTATTGTGAGAATTTATATTTTTCTTTTTCTTTCATATAGAAGAAGAGAAACCATGGCAACTGTGGAAGAAAAGAAACGAGTTAGTGGTTCAAAAGTGTCAGCCATTGCAAACATCTTCCAGTCGAAACCACAACTGGACAATTTAAACCATAGGTCCAATAACATTCTCTCAGATGGTTTCAAAGAACCAGCTGTGCCTTTAAAAGAATCTCCTACACAAGTCACAGTTGTTAGAACAGAAAGTCATGTTGCTCGTTTCAATACTGCAAGAGCGCTATTTGAGAAACTTGGCGAAGAAAATAAGCCAAACAAACCGTAAGTGTACATATATTTGAAATACGCAATAAACACCACGTATCTATCTTATGATGCATTACTTATCTATCTTATAAATTTTCTACAGGGTCGACAGAATCGTAAAGCCCAGCAACCTACACGGTTTAAGATCACGGTCTAGTTCAGCAAATTCTGGATCAGGCTGTACGTCGCCGGCTAGATCGCCCCGTCCACGATCACCATCGCCTCCAGGAACTAGGGACCACCTGAGTAACTGGAGTGCAAGCGTCCCAGCCTTGAATGCTGAAAGACATTTTGAAAATGGTCACAACCATGGATTCGATCATGTGCCAGATAAACATAAATCACGGTCAGGATTCGGAAAGTTCGATAAAAATTATGGGAAGGAAAATCGCCTGGATGATAGGCCGGAAAAGCCAGAAAAACCTGAACGGCGATTGAACTCGAAAGAATTAATTGAAAAACAGAAAAATTGGACAAGCCATTTCTCGAAAACTAGACCGAGCAGATATAATTCGGATCCGAATAGATCTGTAGTCCAGAGCTCTTTGAACCAGAGTGCAAATAAGGTAAACGTTGATGCTGTTTCAGCAGGGCACGCACAAAACTCGGCAAACCTTGATAACGAAGTAAAAAGACCAACGGATATCTCTACCAATCCAGCCACGAGATCTGCAAGCTTTTGTTCTGTTAGGTCGGCTGCCATATCTCCGCCTCCACCTCTACCACCGACAAGAAATTCTTCAAACGTGAAGAAAGAAAGGCCGGCGAGCATCGCAGCCGTGTCCCCTTCAGATATTCCTAGTAGTCCAGAGTACGCTACTATAAATAAATATTTTGATACTTCGCCCACCATACCAGAGTACGCGGTTGTACAAAAGAACACGAATGTACAAAACAAGCATTTCCAAAGAAACCAAGAACAACGGGAAATTTCGAAAAACGCAGTCACTCCGGCGCCAGAAAGAACGCAAGATGTGTTCATACCTGAGTATGCGGTTGTACAGAAGAACACTGTAGCCAAAGCGCATTCACGGAATGCAGACATATCAAAAAATACTTCTGCTCAACATGTGAAAGGCTTCAGTAACTCGGAAACAAATCTATGTTCAAAGAATCCACACGCGAGCTCAAGCATTGATATTTACTCGCAATCGAAATCACACGTTTCTCCTTATGACAGAAATTCTGATATATCTAGTCCAACACGGAGCATGTCAATAGAAAATATGACTAGTATTTCTTATGAAAACAGGGGCAGGAAAGATAGTGATTTACTTGATGCCCCAGAGTATTTAAATTATCCTACAAATTCGATTCGTTCGCCGCCGAAGACTTCCGAATGGAGGAACGAATGGTTAGCTAAAAATGACGAGATCTTGAAGAAAGCGGCCGACCTAAAGAATTCTAGAGAGATGCTAGACGTGGAAGCCAAGAACGATGTAGTACGACCTGATTCAAGACCAGACTGGGCCAGATCCTGTATCAATACGGTCAGAAAAAAAGATAATCTGACGGATGAAAGGAAAATAGAATCTTCAAAATCTCCGGATCCGGAATTAAGACCACCTTCTGGAGGTACGGATAGCGCTTCTTCTAGTATGAGCTCCCCTAGCTCCCCTTCCAAGGATAGTAAAGAAGAGAAGGCAGATAAGGAAATGTCTGAAAAAATTCAAGCGGGTATAGTATATGAGAATCATATTCAGTAACATGACTTAGATCCACATCTAAACAAACGTACGTAATACATTCTATACACGTTTGAATACTCAATAATTATATCACAAAACATGAAACAAATATATATATTTATATATATTCATATATACAAAAAACACGAATTTAACGTAAATATAGTTATTGGTTGCTTGCATTTCAACAATTTCTTTTTTTTATTGCTGAGTATAATTATTTAATAACGTATTTAAATTTTGACATTTTACTGTGGCTGTCTGCCAAAATACTAAAAAGTAAAAGCCCAGGAGGAAACTCTCCTCTTTCCCCTTTTCCTCCTCTTCTTGATCTTGGTTCCTCCTACCGGTTTCAACAGTATTATTTATAGAAATCTCTGTGTATTCTGTTCTGCTTCTGTCTGGTGGTACTTTGCAGCATTTTCTTCAGAAAAGTATTTTTCAATTTCCGATCAATTTTTTCCGGTAGTATGAACAAAAAAATATTTGTTAAAAATTAATTGTTATTGTCGAAGTATATCTGTTTTGTGGAATGTGGAATTACGAAAAAGTTGGATATTTCCTGATGTGTTCTTTAAAAACGTGTTCCCTAAAATGATAGTGTCAGCAAAGTGTAATGATATAGCATAAAAATTTTATGCAAAGTATGTGCGCTATTATACGCATTCTACTAAATACATTTTTACCGAAGTTTGTTTATATTGCTTGTGTAGTTAAATTTTCTTAATTGTTTGAGGTAGTAAAATTATTTTAACAAGATATTATAGTTTACTTTTTATTGTGTATTTGTGTAAGCAGTTTAATTTCGAAAATTTCTCATTATTCTATACACAAAAGATACAAGTATCATGTGTCTACGACTGCTTTGCATTGATTGTCGAGGTACTTTAACATGACTATTTTAAATAATTATGTTCGTTTATATGTGTTTTTGCATATTTAACATAAAAAATATCGTTTCTCAAGGTCGGAACAGCTATGATTTGGAACCTGAAGATCAAGAGAAGCCTGCATCCTACACAGAAACTATTTCGGAAAAGGACGTTTCGGATAAAAATTCAAGATTTAGTGAGACAGATACAACCACCGTCATTCGACGTTCTCATGTACGTGTCGATTTACAAGCAGCTGGACTGGGACAACGACCACCGTCGGTAATTAGCTCGGATCAGGAGTATCCAGCACTAGAACATAAAGATATACCAATACCCTCGCCATATGCAAAAAAGATGCAACACCAGGATGCTTCTGCACAAAATAACGAAGTTAAACCTCAAGTGAAAGCAGGCATAGAGGAGAACGCAGTGATAAAAACTGATTCAACAAAAAGTTGCCATAATAAGATATCGCAAGATAGTAATCACGATCATGGACGAACCAATTCAGTGATCACAGAAGTAAATCAAAATGTAGTCTTAGATAATAAGTCGAAGTCGAATATCATTAATGAGAAGCATGCGTTTGCCGAGACAATATGCCAAAAGATCGTTTCGAATGCCAAAAATGATCAAATTAAAATTTCTATGCGAGAAAAGATAGCAAAGAACAAGGAGGAAGTGTCTGGCAAACGATCGAGTTTCGCGGAGGTCGATAATAAGGATCAAACCGACAAAGCCATTTTAAATACAAGTCAAAGCTCATCAATCACAAATCTTCACAATACTGATAATCTATTGGAGAAGCCTGTTAATAAAGAAACAGAATTGGATGAGACTGCGTATCACGTGAACGCCCCTAAAGTAAATTCAAAGCCTGCCAGCCAAAAGGAATATGTAACGCTAGCAGGAAATACAGCACCGCCATCCAAATCCAATTCCCAGATAGTAAGCTCTGTTTTAAATAAAACGGCGGAGGAATCGGATCAACCTCAGACGACGTGGGAACAGGAGAAACTTAAGGCTGAATTAGCTAAATTACGATTGCAAGAAAGTAACTCTATAAATTCGACACAACAACTCAATGTATCTCAAAGCTCATCCCCTGCTATTATACCTCAACAACATACGGATAAAAAGCAAGTTGTTGAACACGTTGCAACGGAAAGTAGTCTCCACGAAGATAGCGATTCAAGCGACACTAAGACCATCACAAATTTGGAATACGTACCAATGGACACGCAACACATTAACGAACAAAATACTGCGAAGAGTGTGATGGATATTCCGTCTAAAACTAATTTGAACCAAGCAGTTACCGTAACACCGGACACCATGACTGCCGACGAAGCAGAAAACCTGCTGAGTTCTCGGTAAGCTCTTAAATCATGAAACTCAGAAATATAAGTTATTTTAATATCTATAAATTAAAAATATATAGGATGTATCTATTTCAATATAAAACATTTTTTATATGAAATTGATATTCCAGTTTCATAGCAAATAATTTTATAGCAACTTGCGACAAGCTTAATAGCTTTTCTTTTCTTTCATTTGAATTCTAATATTTTCTACTATTCATATTTATTTCAATGCGATTTCCAACAATCTCGTTACCTATTGGGGCCACAGCATCCTAGAGAAAAAAATAAGGTAAGATTGATTGTTATTTTATGGCTGAAAGTTGATTTCATTGATCATGTTATTAAAATGTGAGAGAGCAAGACTGAATCGTATGAATAATCAATTAGACAAGGATCGGCTTTATTATCGGATGAGGAAGCACAAGAAATAGCAAGACTGCTGTCACCCACCGTGAGTGCAGAGGCTATAAACGATGGAAATTCTATTGATAAGAACAAAGAGCTGGATAAAGAGAGGGAGAGGGAGGATCAAGATAATACCCCAGATTGGCTCTCCGATGTCTTGTCTGCTCCAGATACCAGTCTTATTAATAGCATCACTAATGATTATAGGTGAATCCGTTTGGTCTTTTATGTTTTTATTTTCACTTTATATCAATATTTTGCGGCTTGCGCTATAACCTTATTTCTAATTAGTTCATTGAGCGCAAACGAGGCCGTTCAGTGCCGATATATGCAAAACAGAAAATTGTTTACTTTCAACAATAATGAAATATTTGTTGTTTTTAGTTTATCCCATAGATCACGTAGCGATTTAACCATAGACTCGTTGACGGAGAGTCAAGTGGGTTCTGTAACCGGAAGCGAAAGTGGTCTTCTTGGTTCAGTTAGCAGTTTAAACGATACTCATGAGACTAATGATGATACAGAGACTGAACATCAAGATGAGTACATGCCGCCAATGCCAGGCAAAATTGTAAGATCATGGTGATAATTGGACCATGGATTTTTATGTGCATTTAGTACTTGACTGAAAAGTTTCTTACAGTTAAAATAAAAATAACAATATAGCATAAAGCTCCGCAATCTATTTGTAACAATAGTAATGATGAAAATATAATAATAATAAATTAAACGTATTAATAATCATTCAGGTGTTGGTGGAGAATGGAGTGCATTACTTTGAGGATGGCCACTTTTGGATGGAAGTCGCTGGGTTACCGGAGTCGGATGAGGAAAAGGAGGATTATCCAGCAAATATACCGGTCAAGAAAATGACTAAAGTTACATTCGATACGGGGCCAATGAGAGTTTATTCTACTCATTCGGTGAATGAGTATGATCGTCATAACGAAGATGTGGATCCCGTTGCTGCGAGTGCAGAGTATGAACTTGAGAAACGGGTGGAAAAGATGGAGGTGCTTGTAAAACATATTTAGAATACATGGGTTTCATCGAAAATTCCTATATGATGATAAATAAATATGTTTCCAGGTATTTCCGGTAGAGCTGATGAAGGGACCCGAGGGTCTCGGTTTGAGTATTATTGGAATGGGTGTTGGTGCGGATGCAGGGCTTGAAAAATTGGGTATATTCGTAAAGACCATCACCGAGAAAGGGGCAGCCGCACGAGAAGGGAGAATACAAGTAAACGATCAAATTGTTGAAGTGGACGGAAAATCTTTAGTCGGGGTTACACAAGCTTATGCAGCCAGTGTTCTTCGAAATACTTCAGGTCTTGTGCGCTTCGTGATCGGCAGAGAACGCGACCCGAACTCTGAAGTAGCTATGCTAATACAACAAAGTCTTCAGGCGGATAAGGAAAGGGAACAACAGCAACAAGCTAACTCTGCTAGGTATTGATTAGCTGACTTTCTACACGATCTTTTTTTTTAAAGTAAATTCCCAATGATGGTTTATCCTTGCTCGCCAATGTCTATGACGACAACTTATGGCCACCTTAATGATGACACGAAGTCTCTTGAGGTACTGAGGGGAACTAAAAGTCCTAAAAACTGTTTATGTTGCTACAGACGTGTAAAATGTTTTCACACGGATACCTCTGTTGTTGCTATAGGAAACTGAATTTCTCGGATGCCTCGCCTGACGGTCAACGATCTGGGGAAGAGATGTGTGTTGGAGGCATGGGTGCGATACCAGGATCTCCGGCCATGTCATCGTGTTCCGATGGGGAGCCTCCCCAAAGTCCTATTGAAAGTTATTTATCAGCTTCTGGTCGGAGTAGATCTCCTATCATTAGTTCATCGTTGCCACCGCATACACCTACCACGCAGAGTGATGTAGATAGCTTGAGACTACTTTTACAAGAGGTAATTCAATCTTTTTCTATCAGAAAGATGATAAGGAACGTGTTAGTATACATAGACGATGTTGTTATTATTCTTGACTGTATAATTAATGAGAAATACATGACGTGGTCTCATTACTTATCATGAAGTAGTTTCTCTTGTAGTGTAAAGAAACATGTGATGTTATTTCAAATTAGTTTTTTTTTGATAATCAGTATAGCGCACTTTTGCATTATTTTATTACTGCACGAAGCATATCTAGCGTTTTATATCTACATCTTTTATGATAAAGTGTAAGAAGTAAAGAACTATACACTACACACACAGTATTGTATATAAATGTATATATGCATACTATGTTATACCGCCACTTTGTGTACACATCTCAGCACATCCTCATAGGAGATCATAGAAGTAAATATATTTTTGGTTTTGCTTATGCACTGTGTTCGTTGTTCGCTGCTTGCAGAGTCAGTATAAACTAGCATTAGCAGACGGAGAGGTGGAAAAGCTGAAAGCTAAGGTAAACACATCAGATTTTTCGCAATGCTATTTTATGTGTTTCTACATTGCACGCTTTTATCCATGAAATCATGCATATGCTTTCCATACCATTCTTACGAAGTGTATTGAATCTTGTTTGTCTTGTGTCGCAATCAATTACACCTTATACTTTCCATTCGTAGCTTGTAGACTTGGAAAACAGCGGGGCAGGTAGAGATGAATATGCAGCGAAATTACGTGAATCCGGTCTGCGACTCCATGAATCTGAGAGAGCTTTAGGCACTGCCAGACAGGATTTGGCGACAGCAAGAGAAATGTTGGCTCAGGCGACAGCGCAGAATGCTGCTTTCCAACAGAAGTACGCGAGAGCAAGAAGAGCAGCACGTGATCTACGCGCAGACATTGCATCCCGAGACGAATTCTACCAACAGTTGTTGCAAGAGAAGGATACGGAGTACAATGCTCTTGTGAAGAGTTTGAAGGATAGGGTACGCCAGCTGCTACTATTAATAACTAACATAAGAATGAAACATAATCTATGATGATGTTGAGGATCTTTATAAATTTCCCTCAGGTAATCACATTGGAAGTAGAATTAACCGAGACTCAGAGAAGATTCGGTTTGCCAGTGAGATTGCCATACGATGGTACAACGGCTAGAATTGTGACACCGCAATTATCTCGACGTCAATTACCGCCACCATCTTCGTCTACTAGTTGCCAGCTCTCGGACACAGAGACATCGGATCTTAGTAGTCCGGACGATGGGGACAAGACAGCAACGGTGGAGAGAAAATTGCCACTTCCGTTACCAGTCAAAGAGGAATTAGATAGAGCCGTACCAGCACATCGACTTCTCGATAACTCTGCAGGGAAAAGTAAGGCCGAGCTTGCTAGCAGAGGAGGTTTAGCGAACCGGCAGCTTCCTAAACGATCCGGTGGCCTTAGCAATAGCAGCTCTGTATGTACATATAATTCAAAATTGTTTGTTCAAGAGGGGGATGCAAACATTTACTTCATCCTATCAATTCTTCAGGATTACGGTTTGGACGAGTCAGGAGACAATACAGACGAGGATTCTTCTTCCAAACTCCTATCTCAAGACGCTAGTAGTAGATCGCCAAATGACTTGACGTCGAAGCAATCAAACTTGAGTTCCTATTCCAGTAGTTCTTCGATTAGTTCGTTGAAGAGTAAGCATATGGAACCCACGCATCCTACGGCGATTCGACAGCATAGTACGATTAGCTCACAAGTCCGTGCTATGACGGAGCAAAGTTGGCCGCAGTCTCAGAAAAGTACTTTATTTTTCTTTATCTAAACACAATGTATGTGATACATTGGATATCGAATAATCATTATTTCTGCGTAGATTTAACTGGACCACCGGCGTCCTTAGCGGAACAATTAAAGCAAGTCCTCGCAGAGAGGGAAAGACGGCTTGGCGGAAACGATATGTCTTCTTCGAGGGAGAGTTCCGGAGACTTTAGTGATTTAAATAATCCGCACAATAATGATCCGACTTTGGTGACCCATCATTTAGTGGAAGAAATAAGACAGGCTGTTAACGAGGCCAATCAAAGAGGTAACGTATTTAACAATAGACGAGCTAAATGGTGGAGTTTCATTCTGATTAATTATTTATCATTACAGTGAAGAAAGTTACTACTCCTTCATCGAATGTAATGGGGAGCGGTGGTACTCCTTGGCATCATCCGGGTAGTTCACCTTCCAGTTTGTCATCTGGTGGGTCAGTGAGCCCGCCTGCTGTTGATCCTAGCCCCTCGAAGACAGGTAATAGGAACATAACATATTTTAATCGCTAAACAAATCTTTTTACTATACGTATATTAATGAATTTCCCTTCATCATAACCAAATGTGTTATTTGTGCGAACAACGTTGCAAATCTAGATGCGAGCGAAGTTTGGTTACCTCCTCATCCAAGCGACTTTGGTTTAGGTGACAAGAAATCTCACTTCTGGCAAAATGCCCCAGTTGGCGATTGGTCCAAGGAACAAGTAAGTGTGTGACCGCTTAAAATGCCTTACATTCGTAAACAATTGTTTTGTAATTATTTATATTCAATATTTAGGTGTGCCAATGGTTAACTGGAATCGGTCTGGAGCGGTATGCGCCGCGCTTCCTGGAAACTGGTATCAACGGCGGAAATCTTCTACGATTAGAGACTCGCGACCTGAAAGCATTCGGTATTTACGGAGAAGAGAAATCTCACTTGAAACGAAAATTGAAAGAACTTAGGTCACAGGCGGAGCGTGAACGTAAGGAAAGGAAAGAAATGGAACGGATGCGACGAAAAGCAGAGAAGGCTGCCAGAAAGAAATAGTTTGTGCGTATAATTATGTACTTATGCCCATTATGAAATGCATTAACATTGCACAATGAGTCGGTGACATATGGAAATCTTGTGTACGATATTCCAATGATGTTCGTAGTGTATGTATTCACGATTCTTCCGTCTTGTATTTAATTTTATTAGCGCGATTAAGCAGTCGGAATGAAGTAAATATACTTGTTCGGATTTTTAGTTATCCGAAATCTTGAACTTTGATTATTTATACACGACTATTAAGTTTTCGTAACTTCTTAATTTTTGCATTTATTTATATAGATATATATGTCTTTTGTGTTCGTGTTGCTTCATTGATTTTGTATTATTTGTATTAATTATTATTTATGAAGCAACAATGAATACAATTTAAGGAAGAGAGAGCATGTATGATTATGCATGCATGCCTACAATGCCAGACGTATTCACGTGATATGTATGTAAAAACTATTCAAGCCATTTAGATAAATTGTAATAAACCTTCGATTGTCTAGAGTTTCTTTTCTTTTTTAAATAATTTTAAGTACGTATTTCGTAGGCGATACAAGTTTCACGTTAATAGAATAGAATATGTTGTCTCTGTATTTATTTTTACTATCGATTTGATTGTGTAATGACGGTCTTTCATAATCTATTTCACGAAACGGTAGTGGACTTATAGTTTTAATATATTTCATCCTTTTAAAAAAATGAATTTACTATGTACATCATTGAACTATCAACGAATTTGTAATTTGTCAATAAGATAGATGTTATAAAAATCTCCCATTTGTAGATTGATCGACATACAAAGTAACTATTCATCTGTATTTATTCCATCGAAAATTCGTTCGGTACGTTTCAGAACGTCCAGTCACTTGATTGCATTTCTTTTTCAAATCGATATCTAAATAAAGTATTAGCAAGATCACGTTGCCACCATTTTTAATGTTTGTATTAGACATTCGTTCTATTTTTTAATCCTGCGAAATTTATACTACGCGAACGAAGTACTAGTGTATCCGCACAACGTCGGTTTTATTGCGACGATAATTTTTAACTTATGTGATGAACTTCTTTAGCGTTCTTTACTTTAGACATTCCATGCGACTTCGTAGTTTTAATCTTTATTAACACACGATTAGTGGTATGGCGTACTGCGGAAGCTACAATGTGTCGAGCGGGATCCCCATATATGCGTGGATATTATAATGTATGTTGATAAAAAAAACCACTAACCAAACGAGAACACGTACTGAATATTCATTCGGGAATAATAATCACTGGTCTCGCTTGGATATTATGTAGACAACGTACCTTATTGTACGTATACTTATTTATGATAATGTTAAACGTAATTGTACAATGTTAACTACTTTGTTGTCTCTTTGTACTGTTTCAAGCGTCTCAACACTCTCTTTAACAAAAAAGTTTCCTTTGCGCACGAAACCATCGTAGGAGCAAAGTATTTGGCATTGGTACACACAATGTACATAATACACACAATGGAACGATTAATAATACTGTAATCTACGAAAAAACTGAGTATGTGTAAGGCGTGTAAGAGGCATAACTATAGTGTCATAATATCTTTATAGAAAATAGTTTTTCATTTCCTAACTTAAGCGTTTATCAAAGGTCCTCCAGTTTTTAAACCGTACTTCGTATATCACGATATATTGAAAAAAAACATTTAATACTTGTTGTTTCTGTTGTTACGTACAACGAAATGTAGGAACTGAACAAAACGGAGAGAGTGAGAGAAAAAGAAGAAAAACAAAAGTTTCATCAAAAAGAAAAACAATTTTGCGTCTCAGGGTAATCAAAAAAATTCGTTTTTGGATGCGTGCGTATGTTTATTGAGTGAAACAAAAATAATCCTTCGAGATCAGAACGTCCTGCAATTCGTTTATGAATAGTATTGCAATTTTTCTAGGAGCAGACATTTGATAAAAACCGACTGATTTACGATAAGTTTGTAGTTGATTTTCAACGAATGGCTTAGGTAATGCGAATTAACGATGATATAAACACTTGTCCAAAAGTAATAGTCTAGCCCAAGAACCAAAACCTATACATCTCTGTGGAGCTGCATAGCATCTAAATGTTCTTTCATACGTTTTTTGACGATCATTTTAAATTATTGCTCACGAGAAGGAGATAAATTTATGGTTCCATGCATAAATACGGAATGTGGGAGTTGCGTGAACGGCAGCTTTTTAATATTGTCTATGAAAAAGTATTGTCAACAAATACTCTTTAAACGTTTTAATTAAAAGTAATTCATACAATATATTCATAGTCTGTTGATTTTTTACCTAATATATTTACAAATTAAGATGAAATTGTAATGTAAAGTATACATGTGTCTAAAATACAGATCCTAAATAGTATAATTTTGTATACTGTTGTATATTTTTCCGAACTTTCTTTAATTTTATCATAAATTACAGATCGAAAATTGTTTGATCGATAGATTCTCGAACACCGCGGTAACAATACCATCAACAGGAAGCCACTACTGATGACGGTCGCGTAGGTTACTGTAACAGTTAATTATTTCAATTTGTTCTACTAATAAAGAAGGCAATGCCAGCTATAGTTATTAAAGATTACACATGGAGACAGACATCAGAATTGGTAACCTTAAATATACCTTTGAGAGGTAATCCAACAAATGTGGACGTGTTCGTGGTTGATAATTACGTGAAGGTACTGGATATCGCAAAAACATTTTCACTGTATAAGATAAAATAGCATAACATCTTCAAACAGGTCAGTTTCCCACCCTTCATATTGGAACTATTTCTCTGGTCCGATGTTGTCGAAGAGGGAAGTAAATGCATTATTACGAATCAAGAAGCGATTCTATCGTTACAGAAAACGGAGGTTACCCTAGAATGGCCCTCCCTCGAAGTAGAAAACATAGACAAAGATACGAAAAGAAGATATCGAAATCGAGCTTTGGAACGTGCACAAACGAAGGCCGAAGAGCTCGAGAAGATGAAAAAGGGTACATATTTATAACATTGCGCTATTGCATGCCTATTTATAAATAATAAAGTATTTATAACCGCGCTATCTCTCTCAGAAAAGCGTCAATACTTGCAAAGAGAGGCAGTTAAAGAACAGATTAACATAAACACGGTCACGTTGAATAAAATTGACGCGATAAAAAATGCTCACCGGAAAGAAGCCATGCGTGACTTGGAAGATTGGAGATCGATGGCCGAGTTGCCATTTTTACCGGAACTGGGCGGCGAAGTGCAGGAGAATAGAAAGGCTTACAAGTAATTATGCAAAGATTTTACTTTTAATGACTATTCTTTAAAGTAATAGCTCTGACACGTTGATTTACCAAAAGGGCACCCCTAACATGGTTCCGAGACGACAGCAATAAATTAAAATCTCGAGCATTAACCGACGACGAAATATTAGGCACCCCCAGAATTACCGAAATACTCGAAGACGAAATACCGAAACCGAAAGAAGCGTTGAGTCATTCGAACGAGAACGAGGAAATCGAACTGAATAGGAAGCTCATTAAATTGAAAGAGGATAATGAAGATATACTCGAACAGAAGAGGAACAATGAGAAAAGCATTTACGATACTTCGGATGATTCAAGCAGCTCAGAAGGCTCCGGAACCAATGATCAATCTAAACTGCATGGATTCGTCAAAGGAACAAGCAAGAAAAAACTGCATAAAAAGAACAAATCGAGACCGGGATGGGAATCCGTGAAAGCTGCGATAAATGGCAGGCTTGTAAGAAAAGACAGTATATTTGATGATCCGTCAAAGTCGATCCCATTGCCGCGGAAAAAGGGGACTATCAACGTCACTTTCTCAGACCGGAAGTTCCCTACTCCCGCTAGGGAAAGCTCCCATCTTGAGGAACAAGAAGTATCCGTTTTCGAAACTATTATTCTGTGTACAGCAATGTAAGGATATTTTTTTTTAAACAAATTTCCTTGATTGTAGTGGCTAGAAAAACAAGCGGAAGCGAGACGCAAAATAGGATTCGACTCTGCAGACCTGCGGCCGGAAGAGCGGGATCCACAATGGCTGAAGGATAAAGGAGAGTACGTCCCTTCTCTTTAACTAACATTGCACAAATTTTGTAATACTAGACTTAATTGGCATTATGAAATTGCAAGTACTTTTGTCGAGTGATATCGCCATAAGGTCTGTCTATATTAACGAGTCTGTTTACATATTATTTCAGCGAATTTTTTAAAGTCGGGAACTACATGGCTGCAATTAGCGCTTATAGTTACGGCATCAAGATCAGCGATAAGCTAGCGTCACTGTTTGTGAACCGGTCGGCAGCGCAATACGCGTTGGGGAATTACTGCAGATGCATAGAAGACTGTTCAAAAGTAAACGAACGATTATCGCTACAAGAGAATTAATAACTTTTTAACTTCCGTACAGCGGAGCTTTTTGTAACCGTATGGATCATTACAGACTCGAATAACGCGGTCGAAGGGTTAATGAATTTAAAAACACCTCGCGCTTTCTTTCTTTGAACTCGTTTACCGTCACATTTTTCATTCGTAGGCGCTGGAACTAATGGAGCCGAAATGCGAGAACAATCGCGAGTCTCGAGCCAGGTGTCACGCTCGACGAGGCGCGGCTCTTTGTAAATTGTCCTCGCCTCAGCACGGAATTCCCGAGCTGGAAGCTGCTCTGAAATTGGCACCGGACAATGAGAGCATAAAGCGCGACGTTCTAGCTGCGAAACAGTATTTCGACCTGAAGGATTAATGTCCAAGACCAATGACCAATTGCCGTTGTCCTCCAACAGCCTTTAGTGCGGTCTGAACGAAGAATAAAATACAACGTTGTCCAAGAAACGTTGACCGTTTATTTATATATTAAACAGAACAATATAATACGTTAGTAAAATATCACAGTCGGGAGTCCTGAAAGGTGTTAAACCGAGGAACTTGTCTTATATTTAAATCGCCTTATTGCTAACTAAAACGCTACTATTTGTACACGAACAACAGACTAATCGCAACTACTTTACAACACCGGTCCGATTGGATCAGTCAAACTTGATCAATTTCTTGTCGACGCATCCGCACTTGGTGTGCTCCAACGCGTGTATCACTTCATGGTGTCTGTCCCGTTGCCGGTCGATCGTGTGCTTTACCGTGAACACCAGACTAACGTTCCTGGTTTCAATGGGCGCGCAAATCTGTTTCGGGTCGGGGCAACACCCGGCGCCGTCGCAACGCGTCAAAACCGTCGAAGCTGGATAGAAAACTTCGTCGGGACTTGGACCAACAGTTAGGAGCTCCTCCACTGGCACTGCTCTTGGTTGAGGCATGGAGCACCGAAACTCGTGCACCAATTGTACGTGATTAAGAAATCCGCTGTCTCTGAAAAATTTGAGAACGGTCGTCACTTTTATCTGTTAGAAATCACATGACCGATTTACTCGATCTACGTTTCTAACATTTTGCCTATTGACGATCACTCTATAGCGACGTAAGAAAAGAAAGAATAAAAAAAATGTAACAGTTTCTTTTGGCGTTATCGTTTATAAGAAAATTGTTGGACATCTTTTACAAGTAGCACAGTCATTGAGAGACCTGTTGGATGGGTTTTCTATTAAAGGTAAACTGTTCTGGGTGTGTTGTTTTGCGAAAAACAGGCTGTAATTCGGTACTTAATTACCTGTGGTGCCTGGCGACCATAGCAAGGGCCAGGTGCGCGTAGACGACGACTAAAATGAGGCTTCTCATTTCCAGGCTTGTGGCAGCTCCGGAGGTGCAACTCTTGAATGAAACTCGGAGAACTGGAGGACCTACTTCCGCCGACCGTTCCGTGCACTCCGACAGATCGTTCGCGATTGTCCAAGACCAGCCACTGGGACTACTCTCTTCTGCGATCTGAATTCTTTCTCCCTCTCTCTGTATATATATGTAACTTTCATCCTCGGCCCCCTGCCTCTTCTCTTTCTCTGATTTCTCTTTGTCTCTCCTGGGATCTACGGCGTGGTATCGTTTCGTCCTGTCCTCGAGGCGATTCGCACCGTCTCCCTCTTGGTTCCCGGTAAGCTCAAGGGAGGGGTCGAAGCAAAGCATTCCGGGAACATCGCGGAGATAACTATAATTACAACTAGTGGGTCCTGCCTCCCGTTCGAGCCGGGGACCGCGTTACGTCGCGTGACTAGTCGTCCTCTCCTCGTCTCTTGCTCTCAGTCTCTCTCTCTTTCTCTCGGGCGCGCGTTCGCTCTTCAGTGTTCCTTTCTCTCTCTCTTTCCCTCTCTTTCTCTCTCTCTCTCTCTCTCGGCTCCTTCCTTTTTTTGCAACCTCGACCGCGGCAAATTTCGACCAGTCATCAGTCAAATGATCAGCCTCCGCGTGGTTATCTCTTCGATGCACCGGCTGCATCCCGAGCACTTTTTTTCTACCAGCCGAATTTCGTTCCAGGTAATTTTCTGGTGGCAATGACAACGGTCCTTCTCCCATCGACGCCGGTTTTTGTCGCCTCGTCGAACATTGAACACGGCCGCAGATACTCGCAATATCCTTCACCTAGAACCGTTTGAGTCTATTGCATCTGTTCGATGTGAATTAAGCAAACTACAATCAAATTCTGGTGCATATTCTTATAGAAATATTTATGTAGATCTCGCATGATTTTCAGATGAAAAGCTGTACAATTCATTAAGATCCGAAACAATGCTTTCGCATCCGCTGCTCCAATTTCTTCCAACGACAGAATCAAGAAAAGTAATTATGATCAGTTTAGGAATACAGCGTCGCTATAGGTAAAGAGACTATCGTTTATCGAGAGAAACAGAGAGAGAGAGAGAGAGAAGAGGACAGGGAGATTGCACCCAGCGACCGGCAGCACGTAGAATGCATTCTTCCTCGATCAGCGGCGTTATATGATGCGGCAGGTTGCAATGAGTCATCGCCGATGCACTCGTCTGTCTAGTGTCTGGTTGCAGCAAGGTCCGTTCACAACATTCCTCGTCACTTTCCTTGACTTTTTTTGCAAAAGAGGTCGATGCACCGCGCTGAATGATTCCGATATGTGCCACCGGAGAAGAAGGTCTTAGTCAGCAGATTTCGTATCGTGACGTGAATCAACGATTCTAGAAATTGGGGTACACCAAATCGCACGAGCATCCGTTAACGTTATACTGGGTTTATGGGCAACTGACTCACACCCATGGTTCATAGTGTTGCGAATCTATGAAACGAACCACGTACTGAATCACGGCCGTAGGTGTACGCGAGACCAGTCGATGACCTTGGGACTTGTCGTCATCGCGAGCATCATCATTGCCAAGTTAAAATTCATAAAGTTCGACGGATTTCTATTTTGGTCCCGGCACATAGTTGCGCTCGTGAAATTTCGTGTCGCGGAACGGGATAGTCACGGCAATCGTTGCGACATAGAAAACTTTGACGTAGGAATCGGAAGAGAAACTCCTTGACTGATGGACTTGATTTCGATAGGTCCGTTTGAGTCATTGGGTTCGTCGATAGGTAACTGATTATTCGAATCGCGGATCATTGTACAAAATAAAGATGTTTTATATTCGTTGCAAGATGCAATCGCTCAAAGATTTCTATCTCTCTTTAATGAGTATAATAAGTTCAAGACGCTGCATTGGCGTCCATGAATCATTTTAATTTCACTACTATTTTAAATTGCACTTTCTCATGTTTAGCATAAATAATAATTTATTCATATTCATTATAAAATTAATAATTCTTATGAAATGATTTTGCCAACGTTTAACAAACATTAATGACTCTGTTTGTAACTTGTAACATGTTGGTAAAATTATTTCATGAAGGGCTCGAAAGTTCAACGGCAGATACAGTGCAAAATTTATTTTTAATCGAAATGAACGATTCTTCGATCGCACTATCTGAAATTCAGTCTTTACAATTAAATCGGCGACTATTTATAGAATATTCGTTTATAATTAAATCGTGAATCATCGTTTTGTAGGAAAACGCATATTAAAGAGCAGCATCAAGTATGATATAAAGTGGACTTTGAATTACCTGTGGTCAATTATCCTGTCGTGAGGGAGATCCCTCTGACGTCATCATCAGCTATACGTGTGCCAATCGTGTCCCGTTCTTCTGCCGTCGGATCACGCAGTTCGTAACTGTAATGGAACTGTCGCAACATCCACCTGGGAATTCCCTGGCGAAGGGCTTTACGCCGATATTCAATTACATTTGGAAATCACAGTTGCAGAAATGGGTGTGGAATGACTTTTCGAACCGCGGGAAATCAGCATTGGTAATGATCTGATAATCCCATTTATGCGTGATCTTTTCTAAACGTGTTTCCTCGACACGTAAAAAAACACAATTACAGTCGCGATCTCACCAGATATCGTATTTTCCCAGGAGTTATGTAAGAAAACCATGTTACGATGAGCAAAAAAAAGAGATCGTCACATGAGTTACAGTCATGAAAATAAAAATAAATATTATAAAACAATGAGCAATTGTTTTATAATTGTACAAGTGCGCGAACGAACCGTTCGTCCGTATGTGTAAATAAAACATGAAGCTTCCTTTTTTCGAGCGCTATTCTGATGGTCGACGACTCGCCATCTTGTCGGCATCGTCCTTATTTCATTGTTGAAGAAATTCTGCGACACATAATCGTTTAGTATCATTTTTCGAATATCTCGACCCTGCTTCATCCAAACCCTTTCAATTTCTTCGAACTCTGTTAACCAAGATGGACCAGATGCATGTTTATTAATAATTATAGGTCGGTGTACTGTTCACCACGTGTACGAGCAAGGAAGTGCACTTATCAGCTCTATTCGAGTACCGGATCAATCTCGTGACCCAAATCGCTCTATGTTGAGTAAATGACGACTAAATGATCAATAAACATAAAAATATAAGATTTTCAAAGGTAAAGCACATGACAGAGTTTCAATTATCTATTAAACAATTTGTAATTATTAAGGATAGGCGTCTCGACATTGATTTCAACGATCTCGAAATATGTTGTCCGGGTCATCATTCTGAACAACTTTTTTCTATACGTGTTACAGCTGGACATCTCTAGTTTTCGAGATATTCACGAAAATGCATTTCACACATAATTACATCGCGCGATATGTTAAATAGGAATCTCCTGATCAGGTACAACGTGAGTGTTGTTAGTCCATGTTGTTACATTACACAGTCTTAGTGTTGTTTATATGTGGATTAAAGTTTCAGGATCACGAGGGGGTGGAGGAGTTAATTAAAATATACAGAATCATATGTGTGGAGGATTTCGAAGAAATGATAGAGTGGCGTTTGGTTCACATGGTTTTTGGTACGTACGATCCGGCCGTCCGTATCTACTCCCACGTGTACCTAATCTCAACAAACTCCGTAGGTATACATATATACGATGCTAAAATTATATAATGGAAACTGTCAGACATCACAGACTAATAACATACATACTGTCAACCGGAAATATATATTATATATTTAATGTATTTTCCTGGATATCTCAGAATCTATAGATGTCCGGCGATAACATACTGTTGTGTCTGCTTCATGTAAAAATTCATAAAATCTCGAGAACTACGAAAGATGACGAACAATTTTTTTAACAATAGCTACTTGACACGAGAGGGTGTGTAACGTGACATGATTAATATTTTTGCTGTTGAGAAAAAAAACGGAGATGTCAATGTCATGTTGTTTTTGTTTTAACTGATGCCATTTTGCTATACGCTGTATTGTAGTGCAATTTAATAGGAATCCAACGAGGTGTAATCGAAGTCATTTCTGTCAATAGAAACAAGGAAAATTGTCGTTTGATCGAGCCATCATATGTTACATACCTTTGGTTAGTTAAACTCTGCTTGATTACTGTTTATAATCGCGAATTTGTATTTTTAACGATAGAGGACACGTGGAAGTGACGTGTAAAAGCAATCAATGAGTAATTTCGATGTTCGCAGATATACGGGTAGCTAAGAACAGAAATGATTTCTTCCATTATCGAAAGGTATCCAAACATTTAACATCACTAAACTGGATTTATATTAGGCTGGATACTATAATACAGTGTATAACAAAATACAGTATTCAATTTAGATAGAAACCAAGATGACCTTAAAATGACCGCTATTTCTTCGGCAACGAGAAAACTGTTTATACCGCTCTGTTTATATCATTGTGACATATTCTAAATTTCCAAATAAAAAGGGGTACTCTGTTCGTATCTTTGTACATGTATATTGTATAATATGTAGGCAACGTATTACAAGCCCATTGAAATTGTGTTCCGAATAATTGGCCCAATTCGAATCGCACAATTTCGCGCCAGTGTTATCGTTCGCGCAAGCAGGAAAATGGTGGATCGTTATTTTATTTAATTAATGACGCTTCATATATTTACAGAAGGTAACAAGAAATTCACGCAGGATAAATGGAATTCAACCGCCAGTGAATCATGGGCGTTGTGACTCAAATTCACCACCGCACCAGGAAAACTTTGCGATCAACTTGATGTATCCAGGGATCACGAAAATCTGAATCGACAAAAAAAAAAACGCGAAATTCTCTATAATTCAGATGTTAGCGTCCCGGTGTCGTTCTGGATCGTTATCGACGAGCCCGCGAAAATTTGTAAACAATGCCGCGCGCAAACTACCACAAGCGATAAGCAGCTATTAAGATTCTGTCTCAGCTTTCGCTTCGGAGTAGTGACTGTTCGTGTGTCGTATCAATAGATGGGATGTCGAAGTTCGAGCTTGATATAAGTTCGTTTCACGCCTCATTATCACGAACGTTAGTCGATCGCGAACGAGGCGAACGAATAGATGCCGCGAATAATTCCAATGGTAATTGAAAATTTCGGGGTGCGTGTGCATTCGCCGATAGAATCGATCGTTTAACGAAAAGCTGACAACCGAGCCCGTAACCGGCCGTGATCACGGTGATGATTTCGATGACGGTCGATGGACGAACGAAAGATCGTGGGACAATTGCCGTGTTTTGCCCGCCAATAAATATTTTAATTAAAACGGGTTTGCCAGTCATACGTATAATTATTTTCCTCCATCGTGCACCGATCCCCATTGATACGTGTGCATCTCCCGCGTTGTAGCATGTATGCAGGCTGTTCCACGTATAAATACACTTCTGGCAGCAGGAAAGTCTCAGTCGATCGCCGCTCGATACGACAGGCTGCCGGTACGGTGGTTGAACCGATTCGCAGTGTTCTCGGGAGAGATTTATGCGCGAGTTAAGATCTTCGAGAAAAGCGGTGCTAACAGAACCAAGGCATGAGAAGTAGATCATTGAGGGGCTGCCTGCTCAAGCTGATCCTACTGGTCCCGTTGACACTGGACAACATGGTCCCGACGTCGGCGAGGCTCGACTTCCGGGCCACCACGACCGAGTCCCGCAATTTCACCTGCAAAAAGCCGCAGCTACGTTCGTACAATCTGAAGGATCTGCTGCAAAGCATGCACAAAGATATCGGAGTGGTCTTTGTGCTACCTATCTACATCGTGGTGAAACGTTGCGACGGCCACTCGGGATGCTGTCCGAGCAGCGACAGAATCTGCACGCCGGAGCCCTCTTCTATTTACTACGAGGAGTTCCAGATCGAGATCCGCACCGTGAAGGAAAAGGATCCGACAATGCGATGGATCACAGTGGAGCAGCATGGCAATTGCATCTGCAAATTCACCTCGGTCGACGAGCGCAAACAGATGGAATACCTGCAGCCCAAAGTGACCTTTGCCTGATGTTAGCGGTGGTCTTCGTCTCGACGAGACACGCGTCGAACGCGGCTCAACGAATATATTTGGACGAAGACGAAGAAACAGCGGGCGCAACGTTGACCGGCACAGGATTTAAGATTGGATTAACATCTTTCCGGGGATTTGATGGTCATCGCACGGCAATCCGGTGTGCCGGCTTCTAGTTCAACGCGTGCATTTAGACTGCAACGCGCAGAGAAGATTGGCCACATGCCCAACAACGTGCAACGGCTGTCTCCCTGGCGCCAAGTGCCCGATTCCCGGACACCTGTTTTGGAAGGAAGCACTCCGCCGCTTCCGATAGAACGCGGATGACAAAAGTGCTGAACGGCTCTGCGAAGATCGTGTTTCACAGGACACGTTTTTAACGACAGATCAAGTGTACGATCCAACTAGTCATATTTATTGCTATTAGCCGTCGCGAAGTATGAAGATCATGAGGCGAATTAAACGGGACCAAACGTATTCACACGTTAGATGTAAGTTAGTCTCCCTTATAGAGGAAGGTCGTCTTTATTCTGTCTCCCATTGTGATATTAATTTAATGACGTAATAATAACATTGTAGATGTGATATTATTGAGAAACCTAGGAAATCGTTGTGCGTAGTATGAGTCTCAGTATTTAGGTATTGAAAATTAGCTCTCTTCGCGGTTCGAAGTAAACGAAAAGTATTGACATAGATTTTGGCAACACTTTCAATCGAATAAGAGACTGATGTACTATTCCAAGCTGACGAGAAGGCGTCTGTAAGCAATGCGAGTACGGTTGATCTGAACTCGACTCTGTCAACTCTGCGCTATATATTTAAAACATTTGTTATATTCGTACGCGCTTCAATACCTCGTATTTATTTTAATTTCGCGATCGAAAACGTATCACCGTTGGACGTTTATAAACCATAGGTATTTATTTTATATAGTATTTATTAATATTTATCGCTGACATGTATGAATTTAATCTCGTAACGAAATTCATTAGTTCCGCATGCAACAGTAACGCCAATATTAAATAGAACGACAAGCTCAATAAAAAGTTACTTTCTACAAGTAAATAAATAGGGTAACTTAAATGCTATGTAATTTTTAATGAGTGTATGTATACATGTGTTCTCATCAGCGAAGGAAATAAAAGAGAAGCCGATGAAAGGAATGTCTCTTTCGATTATCGAGATACAGTAAAACAGAAAATGGCGTACCTGCCGCTACTAATTTCCATAGTATAAAATTCTTTTTTATGGTTTCTAAAAGAATGCGTATGAAAACGCTGTTACAGTCTCGTCCCTAGTCTATTAGGAATAACAAACATTGTGTCGTTCAATCTATCTGTACAACATAATTACCATTAATTAATGCTAAATAAAAATATTCTCATTTGAAATGTTGCTATATTAACAGCCCACCAGTCAACCCATTACACCGTTCGGACGCAGAAACGGTAATTCTCGTTTTTTTCTCACGTGATCTGGTATACAAAAAAAAAACATGTCATCTAGTCTTAGAATCGCGCGTATGATGGATATTTAGAGCGCATTCGGCGTCCTCTTGTTCCACGTCCTCTTCCGGTCTCGTTGTTAGGCCCTCTCGTCGCGTGTCCTCCACGAACCACAGGTTGTCCTTCAAAAACAAGAATATCATTCACAGTATTCAATTGATTTGGTGATATGGATACTCCAAAATACCATTCTCCAAAATCAATAAGATCGATTAGGTGCTCAATTATAAATAGTTATCGTAGTTGTCAATTGCTTACCCCTGCCAGACTGGCTTTCCCAAACGATAGGCGTAGGCCGACTACCCCGTGCTGCTCTAAATGGCGACCGAGACGATCTTCTGGCAGTAGCTGTTGTGGCAGCGGCTGCTGCGACTGCAGCTTGTCGCATCACCCTTTGTCGTGTGTTACTAGATGGACTTGCCTCGGCCTCGCAACTCTCTTCCTCAACTTCATCCTCCACTATATCGCTTCCGGGTTCTTCGGTGCCTTCGCCAGCATCAATCGCATCATCCTCTCCAGACATCAATGGCCCAGCTTCCTCTGTACGCTTCTCACTGTCCGAGCTCATTCCTACACAAACAATCGATTCAATTACTCCACGTATTCTTCATTGTTTGTACTCAGTCTGTAGTAATATAAACAGATGATATCGGTGTACCAAGTATTTATAGACTTTGACCATGTTTCGCGACTACCGCTAAACGAACTTGGAGTAATATTAGTTAGTGATCGCTACCTTCAGTCGGTGTCATAGATTCTGTGATTATTTCAGTTTGACTATGTTGCTGATCATCGACACCGACTACACGTATACTAGGTATCGCAGGTTCTTCGCTAGTATCACCAACAGTGGTACCTGTTACTGACGCAGGGGTCACTGAGACCATTGTTTCCGGCTCTTCGGATGGTCCACTGCTTGTCTGGAAACGAATACGACCGATTGAAATAAACGTTGTAGAATAAGAATATCATGAAAATAGGAAGTGAATAATTCCATACCGAAGGTGGTAAATCAGCTGCCGGTGAAACTTGCAAGGGCGTTGTAGGTACGCTACGGCCGGTACCACCGTCATCTAATTGAACCAGGTCCATTCTACTGTCATCCATGCCCTCCTGGACTACTTGTGCCACGCTAGAACTCGACGAACCAAATATCGTTCGAGCTGCTGAACCAGAGGAGGCCGACATGGATGGAGTAGACGATGCAGTCGTAGGTGCTGAGGAGTCTCCAAAGGTGAAACGTCCTTGAGGAACCTGTGGTGAACTAACAGCTTCTCCAAATCCATCTCCGCGACGAGGCACGAACAAAGTTGGAGTACTCGGCACTATACTGTCGTCGCCACCATCCTCGTATCCCTGTTGGGGCTGAAAGATAGTTTCAGAAACATTTCAGAAGTCCATATTGGTTTTATAGTTTATTAAGAAGGTGCATACCAAAAGTAGATGTTGTTGTTGTTGCTGCCTAGGCATTGGTGCAATACCACGCGATGATCTTGTTGCGAATGATGTCGGTGGTTCTCCAGTTGGTCCGGCGCTGCTTATTGCTTCGGACTGTTGTTGTTGCTGGTTTGTGGGTACCGTGACTTGTGCCTGCCTGGGAACTTCTACGCTAGTGGAATCTTCACCCATGATAATCTCAACTTCGTTATTGTCCCTCTCCACCTCGCCCTCGACTTCGTAAGGCATCTCCTCTTCTTCTTCCATCTCGTACGGGTCATTGTCAAATTCTTCCTCTTCTTGCGCTTGGTGGTTACCACCACCCTCACCTTCGTCACAGTCCACTACAACTACACAGCCCTCCTCGACTTCTTCATCCTGATCCCGCTGGCTCGACGTTGGCACCTGAAAATTTTAAGGAACATTTTATTATTCACGTGTTCATAATTTCTGCATTATGATTTATAATATCTTTTCAATCTAACATTACCTGGTACTCGACTTCTGAAGCGCTAGCGCTGGCAGTGGATGCCATTTCTTGTCTGCTGCGTTTGGTTTTGGGACTTAACGCCTGATCCTGCCTACTGTGATCGATACCCTCGATTCCAGATCCTGATGCTGTTGAATCAAGTGTTCTAGGACGCTTATGACCTGTGGAAGCTTGAGACGTGCTCACCGACTGCGTGGAACTACTAGCTACAGTCTGCTGTTGGTCGCTAGCAGCAGGTTGTTGTTGCTGTTGTTGTTGCTCGACTCTTGGGCTGACCAACGCTACAGTCTGCTGTTGTTGTTGCTGCTGCTGTTGCTGTTGACATTGTTGTTGCTGGACATTGAGTGTCTCAGCACTCTCTGGATCCTCTCTTTGCGTTGACTCTGCCGACTCGCTCAACTGAGGCTGTACAACTAGTTGACGCAAAGTGCTGGGAGCCGTCTGCGACGAACTGCTAGTGCTGGCTGGTTGGAAATCCGGAAGACTACTGGTTGGAGAGCTGGTTTCAGTGGTGTGCACCACCTGCTGCTGCGACTGTTGTTGTTGATGAGGCGCTACCATTACTGGTGCACTAGCAGTGGTAGGTAGAACCGCAGCAGTTCTAGATTGAACAACAACACTCATAGGACGGATACTTGCTAACGGAGTCTCAGCTCGAGCGGACATTGGTTTAATATTAGCTGTAGGCGGTTCCGTGGTGGCACTAACGCCACTGACTCCTGCCAACTGACGTTGCAACTGGTTGACTCTTTGCACCAAAGTTTCCTTTTCTGCTTGAATCTCTGATTTTTCGTGCTCCAGACGGGAGATTCTGCCCTCCATCTGAGATTTAAGAGCTACCAGTCGAGCATCGTGTTCACTAGTATCCGATTCCGTAGCACCTGTCTCTAGTTTTGTCTTCAAATCAAGCAATTCTTTCTCGCAGGTTTTCTTCGATTCTGTCAGCTGCATGATCTTCGTTCTAGCACCTTTGAGTACTTGTTTGGCACGCTCTTCTTTCTCAACGCTGGTTTTATTCATCGTGTCTATTTCCTTCTTGAGCAACTCGGCCTCGCTTTGCACAGTCTCCATTTGTCGGGACAACTCGTCGATTTTTGCAGTCAGCTCTATGTTCGCTTGTCGTAGTTCTGCTCGACCTTCTTCTCTCAACTGGTCCTCACGCTCTTGAGATACCTGCGAGGTGTCTTCGGTACCAGAAGTACCAGCTGTCATTCGAGACTCTTCGGTTCTAGTCTTCTCCTCCTCCACCGTTTTCGCGAGATCCTCGTACTGTGTCTTGTATTTCTTTGCTATCTTTCGAATCTGTATCTCTTTGTTCTTGATATCATTAAGGACCGCTTCTTTGTCCCCAAGCTCCTTCTTCAATGTCGCCAGATCTTTAGTCTTGGTGGAAGAGTCAGCGAGAGCTTCACTCAAATCCTGGCTCAGCTTGCGAGCTTCCTCAGAAGTCTTTTGGATTTCTTCACCTTGTGCTTGCACTTGTCTCTGGAGATGAAGCAACTGTTCTTCAAGCTTAGATTTCTCGGTCTTCAGCTGAGCTATCTCTTCAGCACGTTTTGCATATGTTTCTCGCTCTGATGTAAGTAATTTGCTAAGATTCTCACGTTCAGTTTGCAATCTTCGCCAATCTTCTGGACTTGTCTTATTGGCTCTCTCCACCAGCGCGTTGGCTCTTTGTCTCCATCTAGTTGCTTCTGCTTTGAGACTCGAATTCTCTTGCGTCAAAGCTTCAGTCTTCACTTGCAAATCTCTTGTCGAATCTCGAAGTGGGCCTACTTCCTCAGAGAGCGCCGCAACCTTTGCAGTAAGTTCTACCATTCTTGCGCTCAAATTATCCCTTTCCTCTCTCAAAATTCTGTTTGAGTCCGTGATCGCATTCAAAGTTTCAACTTTTCGTAACAGCTCTGCATGCTTGGACGTGGTTACTACATCGATCTCGGATTTCTCTCTTTCTGAATTAAGAACCGCTTCCGTTTCTTTCAATCTCTTTTCGAGCACCTGTGAAAAAAAATGTTCGCTGTTAATTACATACAAGATTATCCACAAATTATAATACTAACCTCTGCTTGAGATTTTATTCTCAGATTCTCCGCCCTAAGAACGTCGAATTTTGTTACAGCCAGATCTTTCTCGCGCCTCAAGTACTTCATTACTCTCAACAATTGTTCTGCCGATTTAGAGTCATCTTCTAATCCACTAAAGCTGCGGTTCATAGTTTCGAAGCTGGTTTCAGGGCTTTCTCGGTCACTGATCTTGGTTTGTTGACTATGCATGATCGCTGTTTTATCGCTCAACTCCTGAATTTGATTGTGTAAAATAGCATTTTGTGCATCTAAGTCATTTATACGTTCTTGCATTTCATGCATTTCAGCATGGAATTTCTTTTCCCTTTCTTGACAAGCCGATCTTTCAAGTTCCAAAGCTTCTACGGCACTGTTTCTTTCCTGAGTTAAGGTTGTAATTTTCTGGTCCACTAACCGTGCTTCTTCTTTAATCTTAGCTAATGCCTAGCACAAAAAAGCATAGATTAGACTACCTTATACCAAGTTCAAATATCTTACAATATTTACCTGCAGGTCTGCTGAATGCAGAACCATTTCTCTAGCGTATTTTTCTTCAGCTTCTTTCGCAGTTACCGAAGCAGATTGTAAATCACTTTTGACAATCTCTAATTCTCCTTTAACTTCATCTAGCTCCTCAAGTTTTCTTTCTGCATCAGCTAATTTTTCTCTTAGTTCTGAATCAGTTTCTTGTCTACCGCTAGAAACTCTTGCTAATTCTTCCACTAGCTCCTGCACTCTCTTGTGAAGACCCATTATTTCTACGCGTGCATCCTTCAAAGCCTTTTCTAATTCTTCTCTAGATTTATTGTGCTGCGCGGTCAGCTCTCTTAATTGCGCTTCTGAACTCTCGGCTATGTCACAATATTGTTGGCTTTGCTGCCGTGCAGCTTTCAACTGTTCCGACAATGATTTTGCCTCCGCCTGCGTTGTCGCAAGTTGCATCTCAACTTCTTTTAATCTCTTCACGAGATTTTCATCACCTGCAAGTTTAAGTAGCCACAGAATTTTATATAAAATCATCAACTAACTGATCATACAAAAATACAATTCCATATTTTGAACTTACCAGTAAAAGGCTTTGATATAGCATGGCTAACAGCTTGTCTAAGTTTATTGTTAAGCTCCTCGATCCGCTGTGCATTCTGAGAATCGGATTCGCGAGCTTGCTCCAATTCTGTTTTTATTTGCTGTGTTATATTACGTTCCTCGGCAAGCCTTTCTTGCGCTGTAGTAAGTTGTCTCTCCAAATGGCTAGACAATTCCCTAAATCTGTCTTGTTCTTCTTGTAACCGCCGTCGCAATGCTGCACACTCCCGTATCGCATCGTCCAGACGTTGTTCTGCACGCAAATGACCCTCAGCTTGGACACGCTCTAAACTAGCTTTAATAGACTCAACATCTGCTCGCAATAAAGCGTGCGTTTGCCGCTCTCGTTGGAATATTTCACGTTCCTTGAGCAGACGACCTTCCGAATCTCGTAGAAGTTGTCTCTCTTGTCGCGAGTTCTCTAGCTGCACTTCTGCTCGAGATAGTCGCGTTTGAGCTGACAAAGTTTCGTCTTTCAGAATCATCAAGCTCTGTTCGTGTTTACCTGTGAATAAAAATAATTTTAGAGCTTGTACGACCACAAATTTGCTTTAACAGATATTAATAAATTCATCCTACCGATTGTTACGTTGTAATTGAAACATTTCTCTTCGAGCACCTTTATTTGGGATTTGTAAGAAGAAACGTTTGCTTGTAGGAGATTAAATCTATCATTCGCAGAGTCTAATTGCGCTTTCAATCTACAACAGCGACCCGAACTTGCTTCCGCTTGCTTTCTAAGCCTCTCTACTTCTTCGCCCAACATTTTCTCGTGAGCAGTTCTTTCTTTTCTGTAAGTGTCGAATTCGTCTGTAACCTGTTTCAATTTAGTTTCACAGTCTGTCAATTGCTTCTTCAATTCTGTTTCTACGTTAGCATCGGTAGTAGTGACTTTAGACGACTCGTCGGTGGTCAGTTTCTCTTTGTCTTCTTCCTTGACTTCTTGTTCAGACGTATCCATAGCCTCCTTCTCCGATGTACCTGTCTGCTTCAAGCATTGTTGATACATATTTTTATACATATCTCTTTGTCTCATAAGACCCTCCAACATTTTCGTTTGTCTGTCCTGAGCAGCTTGCATGTCCTCCAACTGTTCTAAATACCTGTTATTGATTCAAAGAATTTATACTAGTTCAAATATTTATAAAGATATGATCGATGTAAAATAAAACTACAAACCTGTCCAACTTCTCTTTCATTTCTCCAGAATTGATTTCATCAGATGCTTTTTCAATCTCTTCCTGTCTTGATGATATAGTACGAACTATTGATAATAATTTTTGATTGTTTTCTTGCAATTCTTCAATGTCTTTAAAAGTGACAAGCTTTCTACTGATGATCTCCGATGTAGCGAGATTGTCCATACCTGCAGTATTCGAGAATTCACTCGAATGCATGGTTAAACCACTTCTGTTCTCTTGTACTTCTTTCAAAAGGAAACACACCTAGAATATAGCAACAGTTATTTATAATTTCATGCAATTTCATAGAAAAATGCAATAACAATTTCTACGTACCTGACGCGCCAAATCTGATAACTCTCTCTTCAGCCTTTGATTTTCCTTAGTATGATGTTTAGCAATACGATTCGCTTCGTCTGATGTTTCCTGCAACGTATGGTTCTCAGCTAGAAGTTCATCTAATCTAGATGTAAGTGTCGCGATATTGGCCTTAGCAGTTTCATAATCTTCGCGTTGTTGCTGCAAAATGGGTGCCTTTTCCTCTAGTTCACGCAGGATAACATCCATCTGAGATTTTAAACGTTCATTCTCTACGCGTTGCGATGTTAATTCATTCGTTACTTCGACTAATTGTGTATAAATTTGCGTCAGACTGAGACCTTTCCTCAACACGCGGCTGGCAATGGCCGCTGTTGGTGCAAGTTGCTCAACAGCTTGATCCAATCGTTCTATAAAAGAATAATGACAATGGTTAATTAAGAGAAAAAATCACATTTATTTAAGCAATTATATATTATTAATAAAAATAATTATATATTACCTTGCTTGATATTCTTAAGCAACTCATTCGCATGTTCCAATTCTTTTGAAAGTTCTTCTATCTTCTGTTCCTTTTCTTCTAAATCTTCTTTGTGCTGTAACTGAAGCTGATTGTGCGTTGTCTCAAGTCCACCATACTGTTCAGTAGCATGCTCTAATAATTCTTGTAGTTCTTTAACTGCATTGCTAAATTCTTCAGCTTTAGCATTGGCTTCATCGGCCATGGATTTATAAAGATCTGTTAGTCTGGTTTGTGCACCAATCTCTTCTCTATAAGAAGCGTGCATAGAAATTTCTTGTGTACGTTGTTCCTCCAGTTTCTGGGACAGTTCATCACAGCGCCTTTGTAAAGATGTATAAGATTCTCGCAACTTCGTTGCTGCTTCATTAGCGATGCGTAATTCTTCGTCGCGTTGTGACAAACGAGTATCGGTTATAAGAGCCCGTGAAGATGATTCAGCTCTAGTAGCTTGTAATTCCGACATCCTCTTTGCTAATTCTTCTTCAAGTCCTGCCATTTGTTGTTGAATCAAAGTTCTCTCTTGCTCTAGTCGTTTCTCCCTAAAAAATTGTATTACATTCATTGTACACAGCCAATAAGATTGCATAGCACATTAAAACAAAAAGAAATCATACTTAAATTCGAGGGTCATTTCACGACTCCGAATCTCTTCTGACTCTGCGAGTGCTTGACATTTGGATGCAACTGCATTCTGTAGTTGTGTACCTAGAGAAGATATTTCTGTATGCATTCTTTCAATCTCTGTATCCCGTCTTTCAACCTGTAGTTGCAATGCATTTCGTTCGTCCACAACCGTGTCTCTGTGTCTGCGTAACTCTGTGTTCTCTTTCTCCAACCTGTAATGTTATATATTAAATTAGCCTTGAAAACTCTAGTAATTACCTCCAAACTATATAATGGGCAAAAAATATTGCAATTATTATATCATGTATACATTTCTAGGTACCTCTTAACAGAGTCCTGCAATTTTGATATTTCACTCTTAGATTCATCCAAATTGTTTTGTAATTCAGAAGTATACTTCTCTGACAAAGTCAACTTCTCCTTGCATTCCTCAAAATTTGACTTCTCTTCTGTTAAATTCTTTTGCAGTTTCTCTAAAGTTTGATCTGGAAATACATAATATAATCAAGTTCACTTCGAAATATGTAAACAGGTCTATCTAGACCAGACCAGTAATTAAAGACAGAGGAAATGCAATCTGAAATGTTTATTCGAACAATGAATAATTGCAAAATATGCGCTCTATTAACACCGATAAAAAAAGGCGCCTTCTGCACGTGAAAAGAAATTATCTTGCCCGTGTAAATAAACCGGGCGATCGTTACTGAAGCAAAAAATGTGAAATTCAATCGTGTCTTACCAAAATTCTTTTTATTGGTTTCGAAAACTGCCTTAGCTGTAATGTAACGTTCGAATTTCTCGTTAAAGAACGCATTTAACTTCTTAACGAATCCTTCTGGGATTCGTGTCAATTCATCGTCACTTAAAACCTCTCGTAACGCGTTGTGCTCGCTCTCGTCAGTCTTTTCCATCTTCCCTCGTCGTGCGGCGTTCCGTTAATCGAGCAAATCTTTCTTTAATAATAAACTCGTACTTCTAGATAAATTGTGTTCAATTGATGGCGCATTTGATGATACATTCAGAATCTATCTACTGTATTTTTCTTTGTAAATCACTATGATCTTTATTGTACTGACGCGGACGCGGCTAACTGGAAACGGTCGAAACTACAGCCAACAACTACAATGAGCTTCACCATATTGAACTTCGCCATTCTGAGCCTTTTTATCCCCCCACTATTTTAATGCGCATCCAGCGCCGCGCAGTTAGTTTAGAAAAAGAACAGGAGATGATCGAGAGAGACAGAACGAAACCAGCGGCCTCTGTATGTGAATGTCCACATGGACGAGAGACCCAGGCCGTCTCGCTCGACTGTGCTTGCGGTCTCGCTTCTCTCGCGCATCTATTTGCCTATTGCTCCATCTGAAACACTCAGCGCGATATTCGATTTGTATTTTTCGCCCGCAGGTTTCTCGATCGCACGGTCTAGCGTATTTGCGATCGTCTCGAGACGATGATTATTTCTACAATTATATTTTGAAGCATCTGAGTTCGAAAACCTCTTTCAACAGTTTTTCTCAATTGTGAACACATTAAAGTATTTTCATGTCGAATTTTCATAAGTTGAATATCACGCCAAGTGTTCTAGATGGAGCACCAGTCAAATGGATGCGCGAATAGAGTGAGATTGCAAAACATGGTAAAGTGAGACAAGCTACATTGGTCGTCTATGTGACTTGTTTCACTTTTGGTGTAGTGATGTCGTGTTCTCTTGCTCGTTCGCCACTTCCTCTCTTTGTCTAAAACTATGAGGGCAGCACTGCTTAGCTGTGAAGCGTCAACGAATCAGAGAAAAACAGTTTCTGTACCTACCCTCATATTTCTAAGCGCTTTGCCCCCGATATCGAGCACCTATTGTAACTAATTTACCGGCATTAACTTTATTATGTATTTTGAAATAAGGAATTAATTAACGTACAATCGACGAATGTATACGTAAACTTTTTCTCGACTGAAGTTCTCTTCTAATCAAAATGTAATTTCATTCTGTACGAAATATCTGATATCTGCGTTTTACATTTTTCTTGAAGTTAATGCGTACTATATTTATATATACGTGTTGAATAAATTCACGCTTTTTCTCTTAATACAATTTTTTAAAAATAGGTACTTCTTTATGCCGTACAAATATATGTGTTTAGTTTTGTATAAATTGTGCTTTTAATAAAACTACAATTGTATGTAATAGACGCGGCAAAAATATGTTTTGTATTTTACATGCAGCATGGTGTATTGAACAGCTGTACACGATGTATCTACACTATAATAATTGTAACTGTTTTACGTAAATGATACGTATACTATTTACCATATAGTTAATTATCATTTATTTATGAATTGAAGAGGAGTCATTAATTCAATCAAGATGTTTTCATTGAAGATAAATTCAGTGTTAAAATTGGGTACCTTAATAGGTTATTTAGGCAACAATTTTCATTACATAAAATATATAAATTATGTATATTGTACGAATGCAAGATCTAAATGTTACTCGTTACACATTAACAAGTCTGATAAAAAGAATGAATTAGAAGAAACTAGGAGAAATCTTTTACATCAGTCTGAATCAAACAGAAGTTTTTGTACAGCGACTCCCAAAGATGCTAATGTATTTGGAGATCTTGCATATGAAAAATATGAGAGGGTCGAAATGGATGAAGCAGAGAAGGAAGAAGAGGAATTTACCGAAAATGATGCAAAAGTGCCGAAATGGAGAAAATATAGTCATGGGCAATACTGTAATCTTATCAAATCCCACATAAGCGATGGAAATTTGGACTTAGCATTAAGTGTATTGGATTTAGTTAAAGAGAATCGTGACAAACCTACTACACACATGTATAATTTATTAATTTATGGGTATGCACAAAAAGGACTGTTGCAAATGTGCTTTAAGCTTTACAACAGATTAAAGAAACATGGTTTAAATCCTTCTGAAGCAGTATATAATAACTTACTTAATGCTTGTGCTTTGTCAAAAGACACAAATAAAGCATTGGAGTATTTACAACAACTACGAGAAAATTTTTATCAAAAGAATGTTGTTTTAAATGCAACACATTATGCAACTATTGTAAAAGCTTATGCTTGGCATAAAAAAGTTGATATTGCCTTTGAATTAGCAGACGAAGCAAGAGACAAAAACTTGGTCTCAGACGATTTATATGTTGCTTTATTTCATGGTGCAATTAGTGATGAACAAAATGGATTGAAATATGCTTTAGCTCTGTGGCATCAAATGAATAAATATCGCATTAAAAAAACCATAATTCATTACAATCTACTGTTCAGAGCAATCAGAGATACAAAGTTTGGTGAACTAAAAGTAAATGATTTTCTAATACCGGATACACCTGATTCTCAAATTGTACTTAAACCAGCGGGAAGACCGGACTTGCTAGCATCTCCACCAGTATTAAGTTATCCACTTCTTTCTCTTATTGAAAATAAATTTAAGAATGAAAGTAAAGACCCTATAAATACTGAAATCTCACCAGATAATGAATCAATAATGTCTCAAAATTTGAATGAAATATTGATGTCTAATAAACTAATTTTATTCGGTGGATTAGAGACATTATTAACAAGAATGAAAAGCGACAAGGTAATTCCTGATGCGAAGACTTTAACTCTTATCATGGAACTGCTACCAGATTCTATTGCAGTTGAAGAAAAATTTATGGAATATATTAATAATAATCGGCTGGAAGTAGACATAAGTTTCTATAATATGCTTATTAAGAAAAGAAGTTTTAGAAGACAGTATAAAGCAGCAAAAGTAAGTATTTAGTAAATAGTATTTAATTAATTCTTTCTATTTCTGATGTTTAATTTGTATCTCAGGATGTTCTCTCTGAAGCCCAAAGACGACATTTAAGCCCAAACATTATAACGTTTGGAGTACTAGCCTTAGCATGCCCAACCCTTCAATATGGCAAGGAACTTCTAGAACAAATGGATATGCTTGGTTTTCAAGCAAATGGGGTAATATTGGGGACGCTAATTCGTGCGGCATGTTTCAGGAAAGACTTCCGATATATCCAATTTTTACTGAATTATTCATTGGAAAATAATATAAAGCTAACTAACTATGTATATCAAGTCTTGACAAATTTTGACCGACTAGTATTGGAAGAAATAAAAGATCATAATGTACTTAAATTATTTTTATCGATAAAAATTACGTTATTTTCTATTAAACTATATCTAATTGTTTATTGGTATTTCAGAAATCATACACTCGTAGCGAATTACGCAAATTGTCAAATGACTATAACAGTTACAAGTTATTCTACAATGCATGGAAAGAAAAGATGGAAAAGGATGATATAGTTAAAATGTCGAAAGAAAAGTACAAGGCGTAATTGTAAGGATATTTCTAAGATGTTCCGTTTTAGTTCATATGCAAATAGTTCTATTATTGTAAAAAGAGTTTTATACAAAACTTAGTTTACGATATATTAAATCTATTACAAAATTGTTCATCTTGTTTTAATTGGCAAATTATAGACTGGGTGTTGTTGAATTCAACGTAGATAAGGTGGTCGAGTTTCTTGAGCCCACGGTCTGCTCCTCGTTCCTGCATTTATCGTCCGTGAGGGGCAAGTGCCGCGAATGCTTAGTTTGTTATATCCTGTTGGTCCTGTTGGTTGTGCACCACAAGTTTCTAATGCTACAAAATCATCGACATGAAGAGATGGCGGCCGTGACGTATTTGGCGGTCTAGATCGGAATGGATCTGCACCTCTGCCTACACCACCTACTACTGGACCACCTCTCAAGGAATTGGAAAACTGGGTTCTACCCCGCATAGGTGTGACTGTAAAAGAATAGGAAAATTATAAACAAAATTTATACGAATGTACAAAGTATCCATAAAACATAGCTTACCAAACGGTTGTTTCACTTTTGAAACAGGTGACGTCGATTGCTTCTGTATATCCCTAGTTTCCTGATCATCGTTCTGAGACTTTGATTGCAGTGGTTGAGTAGCATCATCAGGCGGTGCCTTAGAGCACAAGTTCTGGGCTTCTGCCAATAAATTAAAATCAGCTGGAAGCAGTTCACTAGCAAGAGTTAAAAGATCTATAGTATTCTCAGTTGCTACTTGAGTCGAAGACACGAATGTATATTTCTTTGGTCGTCTCGACACGGGATCCAGTGTTCGTAGACATCGCTGAGAAAATTGATTCAATAATGCTTCCGGAGTTGGTAATAATGGTTCTAACATTTCCGGAATCGGTTCTTTTTCTTCCTTGTCTTCAGCGGATTTCAAAATCTCTACTAACTCCTGCGCCCTCTTAATCTTTTCTAAGGGATGATCATTCTTGTCCCATGATATTAATGATGCCAGTTGCTGCACACGTAAATGCAACGATCTGCATTGTGATTCTGATGCAATTAAATTTTCTAAGAACGTTATAGTTAAATCTATAACCTGTTGATCTTCAGGTTCGTGTAAAGTAGAAACATGTTCTAGTAACGACCGCAACGCGTCAGGATTATTTTCTAAACAACTCTTTACATGGTACAGACCATAGTTGTGGCTACTAAGAGATACAAGTATTCTAAGCGTACTTTGGATCACCTCGGACTCAAACTTTGTACTAGTCGCTAGAATGTCGATGAGGGCTGCCAAAATTGATAGAAGTGGCTCCTTACTTGGCACCGAATGTGTCAAACCTTTTTCAAAAGCCTCATTGGTAACCTCCTGCATTAGACTCAGTGTACAATCACACAATGTTTCAAAGATATCAAGTATTTCATACTGTGTTCTAATGTCGCTTGTGCTTTTCAGTGCGTTGCACATCATCTCAATAACCGGCGGATATTTTTGATCAGACTTGACCTGTGCTCGTGATGCTGGACTAGTTAATGTTAGTAATGTTGCCTTCATAGGTGCGTGTCTAGCAAGCTCACTGAGCAATGCAAGAATCAAAACATTATTTTCTAAAGGAGCTGCAGCTATTATACCATCGAGTAAGCATCTACCAACAAGTAATGCTGTAGGTGCTGCTAAATCGCTCAATTGCATACATACTTTCGAGAGAAGGATTAATAGATCCTTATTCCAGCTAGCACACAGCAGCCTCAAAGTTTCGGTCAAATTGTTTGCTTGGGCCTGTAGATGAGCAGACCACAATTTTCTAAAGCCTAACAATCTAGTAGCGTCTTCGGTTATAGTTTCTTTCAAAGTTAAAACGGGAGGTAAAAGTCTTGTCAAGAGCTTCAAGCCAGGTATGAAATTACAAGGACTAAGAGAAACCATTTTTAAAACTTCACCCAGCATCTGCGTCCACAGAGATTTTGCTACGTTTCCTGATCCATCTGAATCTACGGCTTGTGTAAATACTAAAAGAGTTCCCACTATTTCCTCGGATAAAGTTTGTACAATTCTGACAGGAGGAATAGCTTCGACCAGTGAGTAGACACCGAGAAGCGGTACCACAGCTGTTAGGTCTTTAAAATCTGTCGCCATACATTTTACAAGACGTTCCAACAATGCTCTTGTCAATTTCACACAAGGCAGAAGCAGTGCAACCAATGCCAAGCCTCTTCGTCCTGTTAGGGCTGCACGATGCAAGAACGGCTGTTCATAAAACTCCGAAATGTTTGCCATCACTGCAATAAGAGCTGTTAAACCATCTGCAGCAAACAACTGAGTTAATGCATTCCTATACTTCAACTCGATATAAGGTTCTAATGAATCCACATCATTATTAAATGGGAAAACGAGATAATACAAAATTCTGCATGCTGTAATTAACTGTCCTGGAAGAGATGCCGCCTTATCCGCGTTTTTTCTAATACAAGACACAAGCGGAAATACATCTCCATAATTCCAATGACTCGGCTGCGCAGCTGTAGTAATGTAGGAAGTAACATCCTTTAAAACCGCTTGGACTCGTGATTTCTCTAAGATCGTAGCCGCACGGTTCTGAAATACCTCTATTCGGTCAGAGTATCTAATCGTTGCTGATATGATCTCCGCAGAAAATTCACAGAGATTTGGATCGGAAAGATGGGGTATTAAAATATCGATAAACTCTCCTATAGGAAGAACTGTTATTATAGCTTGTAAACCTTCTGGGAACGTCAGAAAAGAGTGAAGCTTTTTTAGGGCCAACCAATCTGAAGGCTGATGTTTCAAGCGTAATAAACATTGTACAACTTGAAGTCGCCAGGCGAGAACGGATCCTGCGCCAGGTAAATCACATTTCAAAGCTTTTAGAATTAATTTTGTGACTTCCGGTTCTCTTAATAGATACAATAAACCCTCCTTTGTGTCAGAAAGACGTAATAGAAAATATCGAGTAGCTTTGATCAAGTTCAAGTCTGATTTGGGGGAAGTAAGCGCCACGAGAACGTGATACAAGAGCTTGTGATGCTCGAAATATGCTATCAGGTGGCAACGTGGATTTCGGTTTTGCTCCCGCTCGAATTCCATCTGTGCCCCAGCTGGAAGCTGGCGTTTTGGCTGAGCCATTAATGTGGGTGCACACACATAAGTATTTGTCAATTCAGTTACAGCTAGTTCATTGAGTTCCTTCATCTCCTCAAGAAATTCATAGGTGTGTACTTTTCGGAGCATCGAACTCAATGCGTACTTTAATCTCGCCAATTTAGCTGTATCCAACATCATCAGAGCATTCTTGTACAAATTGCTTTTCGACTTAAGAAATTCTTGAACAATCACAGGGCTTATCAATGCAGCATCCAAGGTACGTAAAGCAGAGAGTTTTACAGGAAGAGCCACATTTTCGCGCATACATAACGCTAATAGTTTGTAAGGGGCGTCTACTTTCAATAGTATATCCGGACCTTGGGAAAGCTTGCATAACGCTTCTGCTAATCGTACACCAACCTTCACGTGTCGAACTTTGTAAGCTGGTTGAGGCTGAGCACGTGCAAGATCCATATCTAATCCGGCACTCACAATGTTTGTTAAATCATTAAAATCAGTACAATTCAAATGAAATGGGCTGAGTATCACACACAAGGATTCACAGTTATGAACAAACGTTTCTTTTTCTTGTCCGGATGCATTGTTGAAATGTAAGACCGACTTTGATAGCGACTGAAATATTTCATGTATCTTCTCCAACATTTCTGGGTTAACTGAATACTCTTCGGCGATATTTGCTAATTTCTCTAGCTCCAGTAGATCGGGCGGAGTTAAGGAATAGATATCATCTAACTGAATATTTTCACATTCGTATTCTGCAGCTGAGGGCATATCATCTGCCATTATATCTTCATCAGACAAGATGGGTTCAAACGGTTCTCCTGTTTCTTGTTCAGCCGCATCTTGCTCTCCTTCCTCTTCTTCCGCTGATATGGACTCAGGGCTCAAAGAAACCAAAGATTCTGAAGGCGGTGAGGAAGGACGTTTCGTAGGTTTTGGAGCACCATTTCCACTGTCATCTTCCCAATGTGCAACATCTATCTTTCCAGTATCTGATGTTGAATTTCTCGACGATTCTACAGTTTGTATCGGTTGTATAGGAGGTGGCGGTGTCGCTGCTACACATGTTTCCTATAAATCCCAGATAAATGTTACAGAAACACATGCAGGACTTTCAATTACAAATTGGATAAATTACATAATGATGCAGCTCCACTTTTCACCCATTTTTTGTTACAAATACTATTTCATTAACTTAATTTTAAATTGCTGCTTCTTACTGAATTACCAAACAGTGGAGTTGCCTCATGGCACATTTTTACTTACACTTGAATTTGTCTGCGTTTGATTCTCATAATACCAATCAGATTGTTGTTCTGATATTTGAACAGTATTTTCTACTGTTTCCTCTAATCCACTCGCACAAGCAGCAGAACCAGCAGCCGAGCTGATAACTTCTTGTGGATTGCTTAAAGATTTTGTCAGCGATCCATACACAGCTAAAGTAATAGTGGTATACCATCCTCTCAACACCAATCCATCGGTTGGTATTTGCTTTCTTTCACATTCCAGCTGAATATGAACATTTTGTTTGTACTCTAATTCTCCTAAAGATTCGAAAGTAGAAGCTCCAGGTTTACTTAGATCATTCACAAAAAATTCAATTTCAAATTGTGATGGATTGGTAGCCCTGCAAATAAAACAATTTACTGATTACCTCCGATCTATGATAGTATTTCATTAATGAATCTGATTTACCCCAAGCGAACACCTCCAGGAAAATCTGCTTGTACTCTAGCACCCAAAGGAATAATTCTAACTTCGCTAATATATACAGGTTTGGGGAACTGCACCAAATCTAAATTGAGTTCCTGAAAGGAATAATGAAATATTTTATAGTATTCTCACAAGGACAGTTGATATAATTTTGTACTTACTTCAGAAATATCATGTGAGAATGTGTCGAAGAATAACAATTCTGTACTATCCATGTCTTATTTGGGTCAGTATATAAGTCCACATTGGAGTTGCATCTTCTTTAAAACTATAACAATATCATTATCTTGATCGGTTAATCTCACTCGCTAAATATTTGTACATATTGATATCTTACGAGTGTATAAAAAATTTGTTATATTCATGTTATTTTAAAATTTAGTTTGTTTATAAAAATCATAATAATCGAACCGTGCCATGGTAAAATAAGAAGGAAATCTAAAAACATTCTACACCTGTACAATAATAATCTATATACCTTTTTGCATTTATTTTGTAATACCTTAATCTACACCAACAATCGAAATAACAGTCCACCTTATTACTATTTTCTGCCACTATACTAGGTCCTACTTTTGCACACCTTCAGGCCACAACTTGATCCTTCAGTGAGGGTTTACATAGATATTTTTTTTGCTCTGATTGGCTAACGATTCACAGGCTACACTATGCATTAGATGCGCAGTAAAATGGTGGGAATGTGCGAGCCAGTTTAGAAAATAAGAAAAGTTTTCAAGATTGGGTCCCATTTTTGTATAACAATTTGAGATTTGAAGTTAATAGGCGTCGTTAACATTAGCAGTTCATAACAGTAATAGAAGTCTTCTCTTATATTAATATATTTAATAAATAGTATCTCTAAGGATTTATTCAATAACGTTAGCTGACATCTTTTAAAATTTCTGTATTAACCCTCGCTAACGGAACGAGCTGCGGCCTAGAATTGTGCAGGAATAGGACTCATTACTGTACTGTTTTCATGTTAAAATTCAAAATGGCATTTAGAAAATGTTGTCTGCCAATGTTGAACTACAATGGCGCCTGCAGCATTATCAGCACACGTGAAAGAGAATATTTGCGGGAAGTTGGAGTTCTTAGTGCTTTATTTAATCAATATATGGTGTAAATAAATCATATCTTTAAATGAAGAATTGCTGAAAATAAACGTGAAATGTATATCTGCTTTGAGAAGTAAACATTTAAGTGCGGAACACTTTGGCACCGGACGAAGAAGTGTTTAGTTGATGTGTAGACAGCGGCTTGACTGTGATTGTTACAAGATTTGAAATAATAATGGAGTGCATTGTTGCAAATGTGGATCATATGCGCTTCGATATCGAAGTTGCTCTTGATGAACAATATGGAGCACTTCCTTTACCGTTTACTGGAATGGACAGTATGTAATTGTTGTAGATCCATGTTTTTTTCTTTAGGTTATACGACGGAAAACATAAATGAAATGAACGCAACAGGAACATGTTAAAGTTGTCCAATTTACATGTACAATCGAATGAAATTAAATAAATTTTCCTTTATTATATTAAAAATTCTTAACGATATCCTCAATCTTTTAATTTTACGTCAACAGTGTCTGATTGACACTATTTCGATTGATCTAACCGTTATCTTCATATCATTTATAGAATCTACCGCTGCGGTATGTCAATTTTATCCGAGAGGTACTTGCATTAAAGGAGCTTCTTGCCCGTTTAGGCATGTCAGAGGAGATCGTACGATCGTTTGTAAACATTGGTTAAGAGGACTCTGTAAAAAGGGCGATCAGTGCGAATTTTTACACGAATATGATATGACGAAAATGCCAGAATGTTACTTCTATTCTAGGTTTAGTAAGTGTACCATGCATTCATGATTATTACCAAGGATATGAATTTCTTTCTACAGTTGTGTCTTTGAGAGATACTGAATATTTTCCTATTTCCGACATTATTAAGTTTTCCCAATATAGGTGTGTTTAAATCCGTTATGAATTGTTAGATGCCTGTCACAATAAGGAATGTCCATTCTTACACATCGACCCAGAAACTAAAGTTAGAGATTGTCCCTGGTATGATCGTGGATTCTGTAGGCATGGGCCATTATGTAGACACAGACATGTGAGACGTGTCCTTTGTATGGCTTACCTAGCTGGCTTTTGTCCAGATGGACCAAATTGTAAATTCATGCAGTAAGTTCATCACCATCGAGCTCTGCTTTATTTAAATTCTGCAGAATTCATGCATTGCTTTCTGATATTTTTTAGTCCACGATTTGAATTACCTGCTGTGCAAGACATGCAGCCGAAAGAAGGAAAGAAAGTCATGATCACTTGTCACTTCTGCGGGGAAGGTGGCCATAAAGCTATCTACTGTAACAAAATGCCACCAGATGTAAGGGAGGCACAAGTCAGACAAGAAATAGAAGGCAATTCCCATTCAGCACATCATATGAACATGCACAATGGACCACCTCCACGAGGACCACAAAAACCTTTGGAAGAGGTCACCTGTTACAAATGTGGAACAAAAGGTCATTATGCCAACAAATGTCCAAAAGGTCATCTAGCATTTTTGAGTCATGCAGGAGGTAGTGGAGGTGGAAATCAGAATCAAAATTACCGTAGATGATTTCACTTATTTTATTTGTACAACGTTAATATTGTGATTCTATTTTATTTCAGTAAGATCACTTACCTGTAAAAATTTCTATATCGCATAGTAAAGTAAGTTTAATACAACCAATTTGAGATAGTTTATTAATATGTACATTCCAGCACCTGAACATGACATCTAACAAAAATTCTGTATACACTGGGGATATTGCACTGGGTTAGAGCTAGAACACTACAGAAATTACTATAACAAATTTAAGTATTTATTTAGAGAATTAAACATGTTCCTAAATATGTACTTATTACACTTTGTAAATATATTTAAAGGGTGTCCGCTAAGTTATTAAATATACTATTTTTATCATTGCGTCGGTCACCGACAGAGGGTGTTATAAAGACATATATTCGTTTACAGCTAATTCAATTTTCGACATGACGGTAAACATGGGAAGACGTACTTCGCCATTCGCATATGTATTGGCATTGTAAGACTATGAAAGTTTAAAATCTTTCTGTAATTATCGTTAGAATTATGAAATTCCTTTGTTAATGAGCGTGCATCAAATATTTAAAACGTAATCTCTTCTCTCATTGTAAATGTGTACGTGCTATTCGTTTCAACTTCAGTGAATGAATGTACCTAAATCCTTAAAACCGCGTGTTTCCTTAACAGAAAGAAAATACGAAGTTACAAGTTAAAAACATGAAAACATGAATCACATCTGTATGCAAAAAAGCAAGTACTGTTCCTTTTCGACCGAAAGAAAAGATATTCTATGTTCACAAGCTGTTCCTTATCGCGCTTGGTCGTACTCGATAACTTCGACATAATTAGCGGGAAAAAGCCCGAAAATCCCATCGGGTCCGAGACCCTGCCACCATCCTTCATCAATTGGTTCTATGTGTGTAATGATATCACCGGGATCAAAAGTAATCTCTGTACCATCAGCTGCTTGATAGTCGTACAAAGCTCTCGCTTTCATTCCTTCGTTGTTAATATCGAAATATAAGTACTGGCCATCCATTTGACTGTACAACTCGTTGTCTTCGATAACAGCTTCTTTCGTAGCTGATGGCTCTTCAATCTCCTCTTGCGGTTCACTCGTTTTAGATACTACAGGCTGACTTTGTGTTTCCGGTATGCTTGCAGTAGAATTCGTGGCTGTTTCCGCGTTATGTGCTTTGTTTATTTCAGTCTTTATTTCTTCCTGTGCTTTAGTATGAGGTATCTCTTTTTGCTGACTCTCTTCCAGCGCTTTTTTAGCTGCCTCCACGTGACTATTCTTTTGTACATATTGCTGCTGCACCGAAGTAGTCTTCATCTGACCGGCAGCCGTATTCTGCTCAAAAACGGCTCGCGCATTTATTGTTCTTTGAGCAATTAATTGTTGTGTTTCTTTACTTCTTTCCAGTCGTAATTCTTCACTACGCGATTTATGATAATCATCGACCTCGTTATTATAATATTGAGTTGGTGCCACCCGATTGCATTTGTGGTACGCTTCTTCCGCTTGTTGCTCTGCCAACTTCTGCCGTGCTATTGAGTTCTCTTTGGCAGTGACCTGCAAGGGAATTAAAATTGTTTTAATAAATTTAATTTAATTTCTATGTTTCACACCAACAATTGTAAATGTACAGCATTTACTTGTTGTTCTCTAAGCATTGCTTCCTTCTCCTCTCTCTTTCTAACTTCTTCTTCAAGTCGCAAACGTTCCTTCTCAGACTTAATACGTTCCTGTTCCAGCCTCTTCTTTTCCTCCAATTCTTCTTTCTGCCAAAATTGATCACGTTCGATCGCATTTATCTCTTGCTCAGGAATTACTCTATAAAGTGTATCCTTTTAGAGATAAAAAGCTTACAACTTTATAAAGGTAATGAAAGTTATACCTTCGATATGTGGTACCAACTGGTCCTGCATTCCCTTCATTCTCCCCTCTAGGCTCATTAAATTTATACGCAGATGCAGTTGCTCTGGCTAGTTTTTCCATAATAGAATCTACTTCCACATCATCTTCAGAGCGGGCTGTAATTGTTATATGAGCACCTTTCAATAATTTCTCTACATCTCTAATATGGTTTGCACATGTCCCTTTTCTCACTATAGGGGCACCCTCCCCTTGCTGAAACAAATGCATTTGAACAAAAAACTCATCAAAATCCTATCATAAACATGTTTAGTTTGATACTATTGGATCCTTACCCAATTTATTAAGAGACATTTTGGCAGGCTTGTTTTTGTGTCTATCACTCGACAGAAGGCATACATGATATGGCTACTATTTAAATGCTCAATCATCTCCTCCAATCCACCACACCCGGTACTGACAACCTTTAAATTGTTAGATTGTCCTTCATATCCAAATACAGCCCTGTTTAAGATTTGTATTAACATTACATTTAAGAAAATAAAGGAGAAGAAAATAAAATGCAACCATAATACTAAAAAGTAGCCAACAATCATCAAATATTTGTAAAATTCATAGTAAAACTAATATTGATTGAAACAAATTTGAAACATAATTTTTTGATTAATTGAAAAGCAGCATTCATTCTTTATTCCGAGAAACTGTTCGATACTTCGTTGCGCGTACTAAAACCTAGAAAACATTAGGTTTATGACAGTAGGCAATAATTGTGCACCTAGTGCTATTTATAGAAGAGTATTATGGTAAAAAGTATGGCTTGTAAATACATGATCTTAATTTATTTCTGGAATTTAATTGAATGAACGCGTTCGTTGCGTGATGTTAGTGCATAGCCGGGAATGACAATATATGAGTGAAGGATGAGAGATGCAAGCCTACCAGTTAGTAGACGATTTATCGTCGACTACGCTGTGCCAGGCGGCCACCAAGCCGTCATTATTTTTCGTTAAATTAATTGACATGTTTCCCGATTAATACATAGGAGATCGAGAACAACAACGAATCCGAACGGATTGCTACTGTCGAATTAATGTCACAAACGTATCTTCTCGTTTCGCCTTTCTGATTAAATGTCAACGCCCTTCTGTTACCAACCGCGAAGCGGCGATCTTCTTGATCAAGCAGCAAGCTTTAATCATTCCGTAAATAATTTAACAAACTTCTATTTTAGTGATACAAATTCGTACGAGATCTATCGTACGCGAAAATAGCTTTTAAGAAAAGTTTATTGAAAAGCCAACCTTGATGATACAGTGACCGCTCTTTCTGTACCATCCAAGTAAAATGGTCTCTATAACAGCGCGTTTTTACCCCTACTACACCAAGAATAGAGATTGGATAAAATTCATCTTGCTCTGGTGAGTAGGTAACTATATAGTAATTGAAAATATAGTAACTGATTTTACTCCTATAAACTTCTCGTATTCTTTAAGCTGGCTCGCACATCTCCATCATTTTACTGTGTATTTAACTCCACGTAAATATTGTAAAAAGAAAACGAGAACCCATTACTGTAACAAGTTGCTGATCAATGAGAATAAAGATTAAACTGTATCTATCATTCTTTAGCGTATTTCGAACGAAGGTGGACGCTAAGGAGGATTTCTTGCAGTCTCTCAGCTATGACAATTGGTTGTAAGAACTGATGAACGTATCCAACAACAGAAATTAATATATGATACAAAAGAAATATTTTATAGATCGTAAAATTATTTTAAATCTCGTCTTTTCAGCATATTATCTTTGTCTATTATGCACATAAATAAAATAATTTTCAAGTAGAGTTTTACAAAGTAGTCGAGAGGCACCTTAAAGTTAACACACATTGATGGTCAAACATTCGGCAACGTGAGCAGTGACATTTACAAACAAATTATCATTATATTGACTTTTTACCGGTAGTTGATATCGTAATCTCAAAACACAATTTTAATTCGCATTATGTTGTTTAAATAATACGATCGAAAGATATTAATACATAGTTAAACGTTTTCATCGAGCTAGAATGGTGAGTTTACTTTTTACTTCTAGCGGGATAACCTTTGTTTTGTGAATTGATTGAGTAACTTAGAAATATTTTTTGCAGTTATTCTATTCGTTTTTTAAGTCCCTCATCGGCAAGGACGTCGTTGTGGAATTAAAAAATGACCTCAGGTAAATTATTAAATGATAAGCAGCTTTCTATAGATTTCTTCGCATAAATCATATTGACGAAATTAATACGAAATTTCTGTTTTAGCATTTGTGGTACTCTACACTCTGTGGATCAGTATCTGAATATAAAACTAATAGATATAAGCGTAACTGATCCGGATAAATATCCTCACATGGTTTGTAACAGTTAATATTATTAAAGTACAATGAAAAAATTAATAGTAATCCAGAATATTTTATTTCAGTTGTCTGTAAAGAATTGTTTCATACGCGGATCAGTGGTACGTTATGTTCAGTTACCAGGCGATGAAGTAGATACTCAATTACTACAAGATGCTGCTCGCAAAGAAGCAGCAGTTCAAGCAAGATAACTCATGGAATTTATAGATTTAAAAAAGTCATTGATTTATTTATTATTACAAAAATTATTTAGAGAAACGCCAAGTATGTAAATTGAATTTACATATTATACTGAAATAAAGAATCTATTACATTGTGTTTCATTATGTACATGTATATATCATATAAAGAGAAGGAATATGATTGTGCAGGGTCTATTCATGTATCTTACATCCATTCTGTCAATGATTTATCGAACCATATGTATTTGCCCTTTATGTCCGTATTCTTTTGTAATAATGCTGAATAAATAGGAGCTACAGCACCTTCATCTGGTTTCAAAGTACGTATCTCTTAGTTTACAATTCTAAGCTTGACATAGACATATAACAAGACTATTGTGCTTAACAATGCTACTTTTATATATATACATATATATATATACATATAGCAATAAATTCTATATTGAAGCTATGTATATTCATATAAAATATGTCTGGAAAATACAATTAGATTTTGTATTTATATGAAATAGAAATTACGAAATGCATTGTAAAATTAATTTTATTCCAAATATGTTTATTAAATTAGTTAATATTTCTTTCATTCTACTAATTGTTTTTCATTTTTCCAGACTCTGATAATATTGTGCCAAAACAAGCCATGCTTTGGGTGCCATAAATCCATCAGGTGGATTTTCACCTGCTTTTGCTAATCCTATAAAAAAGTGCTGTATTATATAACTTTCATATAAAATTTCTTCTTATCATTAGTAGAAAATAAGTAGTAGTAGTGTCATTAAGAGTATAATGTTTGTTTAATATATATGCAAACGTACCACGCATTTTTGTTCCTGATATAAATTCGAAATCTTTCGTTCTCGCTGGATCAAGGAATGACATTTTCTTATGTTTTATATCATATGCTGCCACTTTGAATGGTATTATTTCTAAATTTTGTAAACCTCGAGCCATTAAAAGCACTCGAGCCCCATGAGTTGGATCATAAAGATTTCCATCAGGAACTGAATTTTTATTAGGGTGTTCTATACCAGCTGGATCTCTTCCAACAATATAAAAGTTAGCGCCTGCATTCATTCTAGCTTTAGCATGCCATTGTACCTAATATCAAATAATCATAACAACATTAAAAGATAATAAAAATATTATTACTTTAATATTTATAAAATAATTTATATAACTACAAATAGGACTTCACCTCTATTGGTCCAGCATACATCATTGGACTTGGAAAAATTGCTAATATTGTAGAGTTAGCATCTAATACACCTTCACTAAATATAGCTTCATGCTGAAGAATTCTTGTATGCAGTGGTACATCATCATCTTTCGTCCATCCACCTAGTGGATGTAAAAGTAATATAGGATTCTTAAATCCTCTCTCTTCTACTAAACGTTTTTTTGTGTCCTACAAGTACAAAATCGAACATGTAACAATTTATTATGAGAACATACACTAAACAATAACTTACTAAATCAACATACTTGCATTAACAATGCATGACCATTATGTACAGGATTTCGAAGCTGAAATGCAAACAAAGCATCAGCTTTCATTTGTTTACATTTCGCTCTAATTTCATTTGGTGTATGCCTATACTTATCCAATCCATCATGCCATCTAATTCTTTCGAAAACCTCTATGTCCCCACCCACCAACCAATCTCCAGATTCATGAATCATTTTAACATATGGGTGGGCCAGATTATTAGTACCAAATTGCCATCCACATCTCTCTTCTTTTCTGTGAAAATAGAATTCTGGCCTACGTAATATTGCAAGAGATTTATTTTCATATTTCAGTGTAAAAGCTGAATGTCCATCCAAACGTTCTTTATCCTCTGTGCTTATCGCAAGAACTATTGGGACAGATTGATTAATTTCATTGTTATCTTCTATAAGACACTTTAAATGTTGAACCTGAACAATAATATTATAACTAAGTCTTCTGTTAATATTTTCGTATATTGTTATTAATTATTTTAGCCACCTATTTTATATATACCTGAAGGTATTGATCTTCTCTCATAAAACCTGTAAGAGGAGCAGCCCAACCTTCAGCTAAAACTTGGAGCCATTGCACATCTATTTTACTAATTTCTAAACTTTGAAGTGTAGAAGCTTCTGCTTCAACAATTGCTACTTGTGATTCTGGTACGAACAATTCTCTTACGAGTACTGTGGGTTTTTGAAGTACTGGAATAATACATTGTTTCTCCAGAAAATTAATGACTGTTGCAGCAGATTCTTCTGGAGTACAATTTTCAGTAGTTACTATCAAATCAGGATTTACTGGTCTCTCGTACATTTGATCTATTCCAGTAAAACCTTTAATGATTCCTTGACGTGCTTTTTTGTATAATCCTTTTGTATCCCTAGCTTCACACACATTGAGGGGTGTGTCAACGAAAACTTCGAAGAATGGAAGATCCGACATTTTATGTATTTGTCTAGCCATTTGTCTATCTTCCTCAAACGGAGACACAAAGCTACATAAACAAATTTGACTGCTATCAGCAAACAATTTAGCTACTTCTGCTACTCTTCTTATATTTTCTTTCCTGTCTTCTTTGCTGAAACCAAGGTTGCAGTTTAAACCACTTCTTACATTATCTCCATCTAGACCATAAGCTGCAATCCCATGATTAACTAAAATAGCTTCAACTTGAAAAGCTATAGAAGTCTTTCCTGCACCAGAAAGTCCTGTTAGCCACACTGTACATCCACGAAAACCTCTGACACTTCCTAGTGCTTGTCCACGTTTTGCTCTGGAAACATGGTGTGCTTGTTCTGATACATTGTTGCATGTCTACAAATAATTATTATTATATTATAATATTGTCATAACTATCAAATAATTCCTTGAACAGTTATAGATGCAACAGATACAGTAAACTTAGAAAATTTGTTCTTCATATATTTATTAATTAAATAAAGTACTTTTTTTAATCCTTTCTATAATACTGTTGTATACTAATTTTTATATATAATATAATATATAACAACATATTATAATTTGTAATATTTAATTTCATGGAAAATCATTAGGAAATATTTGTTTATTAATTCGTACCGTCATTATTCGTTTTCTTGCACCTTTAATAATTTCGTTTGACATAATTGTGCTATAGCTTCAGCCAAGTGTATTGTATATACACTCCTGTGTACGTGGAAATGTTCGAATGGGATTGTTATCTTGCCTCGTTGCATGACAGACGTAGTATTATCACAGCGCTACTATATTAGGTATATATTCCAAATAAATGGCGACAGGAGGGAAATTTGAATATAAAACGTAACGTTGGGATCGTACATATTATCATATATTTCATAGATACGCATTAAGATCCATTTAAGGTCCATTTATATTCATCAACGAGCCAAGCAAAATGAGTGCACCGCCAAGCACGTATCTCTTATTGCTATTTCTCATGGGTCACATACACGCGAGTCACGGCTCGCGAGTCAAATATGTATGGCCCTTTAGATATCCTTTACACACTCATGTGATAGGAGACATCGTTTCTACTGTGCTAGAGCGTGCAAGACTTGTTGGAGTCTCGTGTTGCATTCGTTGACAACGAATTTTCGAGTTCGTTCACTCATCATTTGGCATCTGTGCTATACAGGTTAAAAAATGTGCAATGCGAGACTTATTTCTTGTTATTTTCATTAAAATTGGTTTCACATAATTTAATAAAGCATTATACATATAAAAAAACTCTCCTTGAGTTTTACGACTGTTAAAAATTAAGTACACGTTCCATCTCCTTTCGATATTGCACGCTTTAAGTCTTTCATTACACTGACGCGGTTTCTGTATGCTCAGAAGTAATAACAAAACATGATCAACCCGATAGGCTCAGCGATAGACTCGGCTCGCCGATGAGTATAAATAGACCTTTACCATCCGAGAGCAATAATTGAGAATAGGTGAGGAGATAACAAGAGAGTTCGCACGAAATGAGTTTTTTTGTTAGCGAGACTAATTGAGAAATGCAGAGAAAGTCACGTAGCCTCTAAACAGATTTTTTCAAATTTCACGTAGGCAAGAGGAGTCACAGTCGCAGACCCTGATGCCTTCAGGACAGAAAGTCGTAAATTTTTAGTCTCGGACCTCTCTCTCATGCAGTTCCCAACCGTAAAATCTCTGCGCGTAACACCCCCACAACCCTTACTTTGGTAGATCTTTTTCGTTTATCCTCATCATTTTGATTGTGTACGCACTATCAAGGTGCCATCACCATCAAATACCACTGATCTACGAACTGATATACTTACAACTTGTCGGCATTCAAATATTGTTAAATTACGTTTATTGTAACGAAACTTACAAAAAGAGAAACAAAAAAGTTCATTGAATGATTTTGTACATAATAATCATTTATTATTATTAAACAACATATTACATATTAGTAATACATAAAACATAGTTTTAACATTTTACTAATTAATAAGAAAGGTATTACATGAAGCTTTTCTTTCTAAGTCGGTATTTCTTTTTATCCGAAAACTTATCAATTGTATGTTCAATTAGCAAAGCGTAAGTTTTTGGATTGTCCGAACAATAGTATAATTCAGCATTAATATTCAAAATATTGAACAGATTAAATTTTATTCTTACAGAGTACATAGGCTCTTGAATTGATCCAAATATATCGTCAATGCAACCCACAAATATATATTCTGTTTCATAGTTTTTTAAATGTGAACAATTTAAAAATAATGGGGTTCCAACGTACAGGAGAGCATCTCGAGAGTGAGGTTTTACAAGAACCACATTAAGGTTCTTAAAAATGTCGGTAATATTTCCTGCAAGGAATATACTTTGTATTCCATTAGATCCTACATTGTCTTGTATCTTTAAATTATTTAAATTCTTGTTCATCCTACAAAAAGGTATATATTTTGTTTAAATTAAATATACTGTTTAAGATTACAATTATATCGAAACTTTGAAAAATACATAATTCTTAGAAATTAAGAATTCAATTGAAACCAAATTTTTTATAAGTTAGATATGTATAACAAAACTTACCAATCCATTGTTTCGCAAGCATGTTCTTCTGTTTTAGATTCTGAAGAGCAAATTGTAGTTTGCGTTGCTTCAGATTTTTTTTTTATTATATTACTTTCTGCTTCCATTGTTTTATTTAATAAGATAAATATTTAAATTAAATTAAATATATATAATATATATATATATAAACGTAAAATAATTGGAACACTTGAAAATACAATGTGTATAATACTAACTGTTTCAATAGACTGTGAAATTATGGACAACTCCAAAGCTAAAGTAAACGAATGTAAAAAAATGCAAAAAAATGTCCCAGAGGACACAAATATTATACACTTTCAAATCTCTTGCTACAGTTTGTTATTTTATAGCATTGCATTTAAATTTCCCCTTGTTTAAGAATTTGGATGAAACAAATTTGATTTAAAAATAATAATTCAGTTTGTTTTTGTTGTTTACATTCATTTCATACAACATTCGTAATCATACACACACACATACATTTGTACATTGTATGCCATCCTTAGAAAATTTAACATATTATTTGGATCATGTTTTAGAAGAGTTTGATTCATCTTTTTCTTCGATTTGACTGAATTTCCTTTTTTTGTTTTTCACGTCAAATAATCCATTTCTAACAAATCTCTGTGCAACATCTTTGTTTATACGTGGCATAAGAGTATTCCTTTCTTCGATTTGTTTCGCACGCATCATAGCTTTCTTTAAACGATCATTTTCTCCTTTTATTTTATGTTTTGATGGATCAATTCCTACTTAATCATTAAATTATACAAGTAAATATTTAAATAACAGTTGATAATTAAACACACATGGAGACGATATTAAAATCATCTTTCATTTATCATATTCAATTCTTACCCTCTGCTCGTAAATACATCCAAAACATACTGTTCAAGCTGTAAGACATTAATAGATTATATTTAATTTTATCAGAATTAGGAAGCTTCTCATATGTTTCTGAATTGGCAACGACGTTAATCATGTCTTCAAGCTTGAATGTTGCTTCACGAAATTGTTTTACTTTTGCAATAAGTCCTGCGTCGTGTGACAGTTCTCCAAAATCTAAATCCATGCTTATTTCAAGGTTTCAATTTTAACACAAATGGAAAAATTATAGTGTACATCAATCAACACGACTTTGTGAACATAAATAACCTCTTGCAAAAATGGTGTTACAAAATTGAAATGACTTCATAGTGTTGCTAGAACCTAGATGTTGAACACAGATTGCATTTGAAGTCATAGGGAATACTTGTCGCTTTAAGATTGTTTTCATTGAAACATTTTTTCATGAAAAAATGTAGCAATTGTTACGTAGATGTTCATTCGCGTGAAAGATATGCAAATGCATAAATGTATTTTTTTTAAATTAACAAAATAACGAAGAACTGCAAAGAGTTTCGTTCATTGATTATGCATTTATAGAAGTCTAGTTATGTTGCTTGTATTTCTGCTACGTCAATTCACGTCGTCGTTGGTTCATCACATTATCCGCATTTTCGATTAATATTAAATTATTTCAAGTTCTTTTCCAAATCTTCGTAAACATCTTATATATAAAAAATCCCTGACTGGTTACGTATATACTGGTTGCATATACTTTTGCTATTAGCAAAATGACAATGTATTCTACTAAGTAGTTTCGACTTCTGTATCACTTTGGGCCACAGTCAAAGATTGGGACAGAAATTGTTTTGCTCTGATTGGCTCGTGATTCAATGGTAGAACAGAATTCATTGCGGATTGGATGGGCAGTAAAATGATTGGAAGACAAGTGCTTGCTTAGAGAGAAAGAAAAACGTGCAGGAGTTTGAGCTAGTATATATATTTGACATCTATATATATTTTGACATCTTCTTTCCAAGTAATTCATGGACAATCAAACAGCTGATTCGTTCCGTAGTAGAGCACATGTTGTGCGGCAGAATGCTATGATATTACGGTTTTTTCCTACAAAGTAATGAAGTTCTAACGAAAAAGTACATACTCGCGTCTTAAGAGAAATATATATTACGGGATTTTATTTGAGTGTGCGATGAGAAAGAAGGAATAGCGAGTTTTTTTTAAAGAAATTTTCATCTGAGAAAAATGGCTGACCGTGATAGCGCATCTGAGAGCGACTCCAGCTCGATCGACGGAGGACCAATAATGATGCCACCGTCCCCTGTAACTCGAGAGCAACTTCAAAAAAGAATCGAGTCGTTGCAACAACATAATCGCGTTCTCAAAGTAGAGCTCGAGACATATAAGTTGAGAGTGAAAGCGTTGCAAGAAGAAAATCGTGGACTTCGTCAAGCCTCTGTCATTATAGTAAGTTACTTGACTGTGTTTGTAAAGTTCATCAGATATTGGTATAATAACCGATATCATATTCTATTTTTTACTAGACTTGTTACCATTTCTGCATTTTAATGTTCAAACTTATTGCTACTAAAGTGGAAATATTATTCAGCAAAACTACTCTGACAAAATATTTTCTACCTTGTCCCTTGAAATATTCTGTTTCTTCAAAATTTTGAATTTGTAAATTTTTTCATGTCATATTATTTGTATTTTAGATACAAAAAGCTAGTGTTTGTGTATAATTTCATTTAATGGACAATATGTATAAGTAATATGAGTTTTTTTTTAAATATAAGTTGATTTTATTATACATTCTATGTTACATAACATTATTTAACAAACAAACATAAATTGCTGTTACATTATTTGAGCTTTTTTTATGATTAATTTCTCATAACATCTTTCTCATATTGTATTTTACTTTTTCTTATAATATTTCCTTGAATAAAGAAACTAAATGTATCTAACAGATTCTTTAATATTATCAAATGTTGCAAGTAATTCTGTGTATGCAGTAACAAATTTATATTACAGTCGTGCAATAGAGAAATTTTATTGTACTTAATATAAATTTCTATTTTTTTATTTTGTGTGCGTTTTAATAAATTCAGATAAGCCATAACAAAAATGTGAATTTACAAAATCAATCATTTCTATATCAGTTGTAGATCAATTTAATAAAAACCATTTATTTACTTATGTGTCATCATTATATTGTAGCAAGCAAAAGCAGAACAGGAAGAAGAATTTATAAGTAATACATTACTGAAGAAAATACAAGCACTGAAGAAAGAGAAAGAAACATTAGCTCATCATTATGAACAAGAAGAAGAATGTTTGACCAATGATTTGTCAAGAAAGTTGAATCAATTACGTCAGGAAAAATGCCGTTTGGAGCAGACTTTAGAACAGGAACAGGAATGTCTTGTCAACAAACTAATGAGAAAGATCGAAAAACTTGAAGCAGAAACGCTCGCAAAACAAAGTAATTTAGAGCAACTACGTAGAGAAAAGGTTGAACTTGAAAATACTCTTGAACAAGAACAAGAGGCATTAGTAAATAAATTATGGAAACGGATGGATAAGCTGGAAGCAGAAAAGAGAATGCTCCAGATAAAGTTAGATCAACCTGTGTCAGACCCAACTTCGCCAAGAGAAATTAATAATGGTGATACTGCTACTAGTTTAAGTACACATATTCAAACCTTAAGAAGTGAAGTGGCTAGATTGAGACATACATTACTTATTTCACAACAAGAACGTAAGAATTTTATTTTTTGTCTCTACATATATTTTCATTCTTTATGAGAGACACATAATGAATCACATTATTACAAAATGTTTCATTAAGTTCTTAATTAGTATTTGTTGCCATTAGAAATTGTTTAATGTACATACATTCCCATTAGATACAGAGAAGATGCAACGATACGTGAACGAAGAGAAACAAATTCGTGAAGAGAACTTGAGACTTCAGAGGAAGTTACAGTTGGAGGTAGAACGTCGTGAAGCTTTATGCAGACATCTCTCAGAATCAGAGTCGAGGTAACCTAGTAAACTGTACATATAATAAACCAGTTTCAGTTTGATCTCAAACTTCATCTATTTATTAGTTTGGAAATGGAAGAAGAACGGCACTATAATGAAATTGTGATGTCTGGTGGAAATATAAGAACTCGTACTGTTTCCAGCCCTGTGCCGTACAATCCTTCACCTAGTTCCTCTAGACCATTAAGTCCAGGTAAATATTATAAAAATTTTTATTTCATGTGCTATATAGACACCAACTTTAGAATTGTTAATAATATCGTTTCTTCCAGGTTCATCAGCTAGAGAAGGATTTAATACAAATCGATGTTATGCTTGTGGTCAACCTACTGCAATCCCATTTGCAAGTTCATCACCTCCTTCTACGGTAAGTAGAATTTTGTTGTAATAGCATAATTGATAATAATCAATTAAGTAAGTCAAGTTAATGAAAATGGGAGAATCAACAAGAGTTATTTAAAATTTGGAAATTAGGAAAAGCTTTCCACAAAATTTACAGTCATAGATTAAATTCTGAATAAAAACTTAACATACATTGTACTTATAATTGAATTAATTTAAATCAAAAATATATAAGCTAATACTTTAAAAACTTTTGATCATTTAATATGTAATATTTCAATATTGTGTACTACCTAAACAGGGCCATGTGGTAACGCCATCCAATAGACGCACATCAGACAGATTTGTTAAACCCGCAATTCCTCCAACTATTGTAAGTCCTGGTGGTCCACCAATTGCTAATGCAGCTACAAACATAGCTGGCGGATCACCTATGGATATTGCTAAAACATAAGTCAGTTGAATATTTCTGATAACGAATATTTCATCATGTATTCATATACAATACTTCTTTTGTTGCATTTGTACTATGTGATTGTATAACATACATGAAAATTATCTTAGAAAGAGGAACATTTCACTTTCCAATATTTTAATTGTTGTACACTTGAATTGTTTTACATACATTATTTAAACAAACTTTCCTTTAAATTGTATCAAATTGCTTAGATATTTCTCATAACAACATAATGCAAAACAGTATTTACAAAAAAAAAAATACTAAATATTAAATCTATAAATTTCTGATCTGCTTCAAAATAGCTTAATACAGTAAAAGTTTGAGAAAGGAGAGATTCATTAGTCTCGCTCTTCTAATTTTCAGTATGTTTTATTATTAATCATGGGTAGACTAATCCAATTTCTTTATGGTGTTCGATACAGTGAGAACAGATTTATATTTCTTAATTTAATTACTTAGATGGTAAGGCAAAATATTTGTATAACAGTTACTATGTAACTTGCTTAAATGTCGATAGTTTTCCAATTTTATGTTATTCTTTGTGTGTATGCATGGAACGATATAAAGAGTAATTTCGTTTTTCAATCTTTTAATTGTTTTGCATTTTAATCGTTACACATATATTATTATCCTTATTATTAATGGTACACTCCCTTGTTAAATTATTACAATTTCATATGAATAATATTTATAACGAAAGTAGAAGAGCGAGAATAAATTTTAAAATACAATATACCAGCAAAATAAATATACAGTTGTAACTAAAAAGGTTAATAGTGTCAAAAAAAAAAAAAAATAGAAATTTCCGAATGTTTACCTGTCTTTAATAAGCTATTATTTACTATTTTAATCTCTATTAGTTTAATATTTTGTATACAATCACATAACGTGACTATTAATATAGATAAGTATTTGTATCCTATGTTTGAGTTCAACTTAACTAACATTAAAGTCAACAAAGTTTTTACATGACATTGTTGCATTTATGTGTTGATATACTGATCATTACAAGGAATAGAACCATTTAAACGAAATTTGACATTAATATATTAACAGTGTTGTCAACAATATCTCATGCTTGAATAATAACAAATATTTTGATTAGAAGAAAATTAATAAGGTATTAAAAGTAAAATTCGTCACATTATTGGTTGTCTTTATCTCTGTTTTGTAACAAATGTCATGTACAAAGTATGTTTGGCCAATATTTATATATAAATGTGATAAAGTAAATTATAATGATAAAGATCTTGATCTGTACTTTATAATAATTTGAACGTTATAATTCGCTATTGGTGCTCAAAACTACTTTTAAAATTATAATTCTCAGTTTTTTTATTATAAAAAATATGTTATGAGCAACAATTTTGTTCCTTGTTCAGTAGGGATATGCAAGACTAATTGTCCAGTTTTCTTTTTGTTTGAATGAAGTAATTTAAGTCTTTACATTATAACATTTTCTATAATACCATTTATACTTGTAACATTTGGGTATCATATGTGTTGCAATATCAAATTATAAAGCCATTAACAAAAAAAATGCGAAACTGATATAACAAAAGCTAAATTAAACATAAGATAAATATTTACACAGAGTAGTAAATTAACAAGCAAAATTTTCAGTTATTTTTTTGTAAGCTTTATAAAATAGATGTTTCATCAATACTCTACACGTGAATAAAACATGGTTTGCTACGTTATATAGAAGAATATAGATGTATCAATTGTCATATATAGAAATGTTTTGTTCAGACATAAAATTATTACTTATCGATAATTATATGCAAATATATTTCACTATTATGTATTATGTATTTTAATCAAGCTTTTACGAAATACAGTCACTTTTTTGCTATTATATAAAAAAAATTCATTTCAATCCTTATTAAAAATACAGTATTTATTACATAATTATTTACATATTGTATTACATAAGAAGTAATTTTATGTACAAATTGAGAAGTATTTTCATTTATCTCCTCAGTAAAAAAAAGAATTACTACAATAAATATGCCGTGAAAATTATATCAGAGATTTATGAAAAAAGATCTAACTATGATGTATTTAAATAATTTATTTTGGATGATTATTATACTATATCTATCTGTTTACATACAGATACAACTAACCTAGCAATTATAATCCACATAAAAAAAGAAATTGAATCTTCTTGACCAACATAGCATGGCCAATTTAGTAAATTTTGTATTGGCCATAGCATACCCTTTGGAAAAACTATTACTGGTGTGTTTTTGTACAAGTATAACAAAATTAGCATCAACAAGACCTAAAAAAATATATGATTCAATTATTACACGTTACTATTATCTAGAGATTGAATAGAAATATTAAATACATACATTTAATAAACGAAAACCATATGTTACAGTCAACTGTACTTTCATTCGGGAAGATAAACGTTTATTTGCTGAAACATATATAACTTCTTCGATTAAATGTTTACACTATCACTACATTAACGTCAGTTAATGCAATAATAATAAATGGTCATTTCGAAATAATTATATTATTTAAAATACATATTTGCACTACCTGATTTTTTTAGAACTTCTTCAATTTTATTACATCTACGTTGAAGTTTAGCATATTTCGAAAATTCATCAACAATAGATATTCCGGTCATTTCCTGTTTGAGGTTAATCAGATCTGTACGTAATTCTAAGTCATAACTTGTTTCGGTATAAAAACGTGTTGTAGCCTGAAATAAGACGATGATTTTAAAAACGTAATTTATTCTCTAATGTCTAAATATCACCTACTTACATATTTAATAAAGACCGGAATAACATATTCTAAAGCACAGCATATAGTTGATATTATAAGTAAATTCATTGTACGTGAATGTTGAGAAAAATCGTTTTCACATTGTCTTAGCGGTAATATTTTACATGCATATTACAAAAACATTATTCTTCAATATTATTGTACTTGACAATTAGAAAATCCCTAGCCCTAACTTATATTATACTGGAACTGTTTCTCTCTGATTGGTTGTCACTTCACAGCTAAGCAGTGCTGCCCTCACAGTTCCAAACAAAAAGAGAAAGTGGCGAGTGAGAAAGAGAACACGACATCAGTACGATCCAAGCGAAATAAGTCGCACCGACGTCCAACGTGCTTGTTTCACTTTATCATGCTTGGAAAACAGAGCTTAAACTTGCATTCATTTGGAAGACTACGTATTTAATTTAGTAATTACCTATCAAAAAAATTCTGAAACTCATCGATTTAGAGAATTAGAGCATTCCTCAATTAGTCTCACCAACTCAAATTTCACTCAGCTATACATTATAAATATACATTTTATATTTGAATTTTCCGCTTACCGCCATTTGTCGAAGATTGTAATGCGGTTGCGCCATCGCGTGTCGGGTAGCGAATGTATTAAACGATAAATTATGACACCATACACACTTCTATAAATTTCCTTTCCTATGACTAAATTTTCATCGTGGTAGCGAGAAGTGTTTTTAATATAAATATACAACAATGAGTGATTCAGAGTTTCTAGATGATATAGAAGAAAATGAAAATATATCGGAATCTCATTCCAAACTTCTTGAAGCTATTTCTCAGCTTGACAAAGGTCAAAGGTAAGTTAAATTATAGTATCAGACATTTATACCACATAACCTCTATTTTTAATCACTGGATAATCAAATTCTTTAGCATTAAATATTTATAAGGGTATATATTTAATATATCGCATATATTTTTGAAATCTATTTTTATATCTCTTTTTGTTAAAAATAATTTTTATATACTTCTCTGTTTTATCGTTCTTACTTTTAGAGTAAAAAAACCAGAAAGAAGTGAACCTACTTTAGAAGTATCTGAATTCCATTTGGTAAAAAGTGGTGTATCAGATTCAAATGTGGTGCAAGTGAGGAATCTAACTAGAGTGTTAGGTAAAAAAACTCATCATCACGAGATCGTTAAAAATTTAGAGTCTGCAAGGAAGAAAGTAAATGTCTTAGAGAAGCCTTTAGAAAAACCTGCTGCAGAGAGAGTAAGATTTTTTTTTTTTTATAATTTGGATAATACAACATATCCGTGTATGTATACTTCTCAAGGAATTTGTACAAAAGTGTGTGTTTTGTTTATTTTTTTAGATAAAAAGAATAGTTGGATTTGAAAATACAAAACAAGAGTTAAAAAGATGGAATGCTGTAATAACAAGAAACAGAGCAGCGGAATCTCTTCGTTTTCCTTTAAGTCAATCATCCATAAAGTTGGAACCGACCAAAGAATTTCTTACAAGATTTAGGATTCAATCAGATCTAGAAAAAGCACTTGCTGCTTTAGAACCTCAAAAAGAGAATGTTGAGGAAAAAGAGGATGATTTCTCATTAACTGTGGATGAAATTATCATGAAGAGGAAAGAAGCTGCAAAAATTAGAGCACAACAGGTTAGTGTTTAAAAGTAAAAATATTTTTCTATGTTCGATTGTTTTTTTAAATTTGTTTCTTTTTAGTCTTATAGGGAAGCAAAGTCTCGTCGTCAGAAGAAAATCAAAAGTAAAAAATTTCATCGTGTTCAAAGAAAGGAAAAGATGAAATTACAACTGAAAGAATTTGAAGACTTAAGAAAGACTAATCCAGAAGCTGCATTAGAGAAACTGGAACAATTAGACAGAACCAGAGCACAGGAAAGAGTGTCTCTTAGACATAAAAATACAGGAAAATGGGCACAATCCAAGCAAATTCGAGCCAAATATAATAAAGATGTATGAGTTGTTTTATACTATTAATTCCTCTAACATCATAACAGTTAAAATACTTGTCTGTGATTTGATAACTGTTTTTTATGGTAATCAAATTCAGATACTTTCTTCTAATATTTATTCTTATAACTACTACTAGACTCGTCAAGAACTTGCACAGCAGTTATCAGTTGGTCGAGAACTGACACAAAACATAAAAAGAGTGAATGATAGCGAAGAAGAGGATGAAGGCAAGAATCTGCCTCTGCAGCTTCCAGTTACTGATGTAGGAAATCCATGGGTACAGAAATCTGAATCAGAAATAGATAATTTTGTTAAAAGCTATCGTAAATTTTGGGAAAAAGAAACTAATCAATCGTCAAATCAACCATCGATAGTAAATAACGGTATCAATGCAGAAAATAAGAAATTACAAATATCTACAGAAAATCAGGAATTACAAATATCTGCAGAAAATCAGGAATTACAAATATCTGCAGAAAATCAGGAATTACAAATATCTACAGAAAATCAGGAATTACAAATATCAGCAGAAAATCCAAAGGCTGGAAATATTTTTGATGGTATGTTTAAAAGTGTGTTCTTGCATGTTATAAAAATTGAATTTGTAATTATTTTTTTGCATTGTAGAAAATACTAGATACCCGGCAGATGAAAAGGATAAAGAAATGAAAGGTTTGTATAGAAAATAACATATACAATAAATATGAATTGAATTTTGTTATTCTTTTCAGATGTATGTATTAATGCTAATACAAATTCTTATGAAACTCAAATAGATAAAGAGCATACAAAAGTAGTTAAATCTGGAAAAGACAATGGAACACATGAAAGTAAACAAGTTTCAAGATCAATTTTGTCAGATGATGATCAAAAATCGAAGAAAATTGTTAAGTTGCAGAAAAAAAATTATAAGAAGGCTGCTGCCACTTCTGCGTGGAATGTACAATCTATAGAACAAGATCATATAGAACAGGCATTTCCTTCTTTAACAAATTTGAGATTTGATTCTTTAACAAATATTTCGAACAAAGAAAAAATAGACAAAATATTTAACGCCGCAGAAGAAAAATTACAAGAACAGGTCAAATCAAAACTTCAGCATATAACAGAGGACTATAATAAAGTTTCTAAAAAACGTAAACATAAAGACTATAGTGAGCCGAAAAGAGATGACTTCGATGGACTTCAAATGCAAAATGAAAATAAAAGATTAGTTATAGACTTACCTTTACAAGAAAATACTGATAGAATTGATGTAGAATCAAATGCAAACTTAGAAAACGCTAAAGATATAGCACACAGTAACAATTTATTTGTAAATAAACCGAATACAAATACAGTAAATAAATCTGCAAAAGAAATAGATCCTAGTAAATATATAAATGTGAAACCTAAACATTTATATACAGACCTTCCAGCTGACATAACAGGTGGTGATGACGTCTTAGATGATAGCGAGAATGAAAATGAAAAGCAGAATGTAATAAGCGAAGCATTTGCTGATGACGATGTCGTAGATGAATTCAGAAAGGAAAAACAAGAAAAGGTATATTCTTATTGTAGGTTAATTATTAGTGAATAATGTGAAAAATATGTCAATATTATTTGCAGGCAAAAGCGTCTCAACCTGCGGATATTGACTTGACTTTACCAGGTTGGGGTACATGGGGTGGGAAAAATATTAAACCATCAAAACGAAAAACAAAACGTTTTATAATAAAGTTTCCAAAAGATCTACCTCGAAAAGATGAAAATAAGGGAGACGTGATAATATTCGAAGACGATAATGCTAAAATAAAACAACATCTAGTCAATGAACTGCCACATCCATTTACAAGTGTTAAGGATTATGAAGCCAGTATTAGAATGCCGATTGGTAGAAATTTTGTTCCTGAAACTGCTCATAGAAAATTAATTGAGCCGGTCATTAAGACAACTATGGGCAAAATTATTGAACCAATGACGGAGGACATTTTGGTAAATACACAAAACAAGAAGTCTCCAAAAAGGATTAACAAGAGGAGAAATAAAATAATTAAGAAAAAAAAACAATATAAATAAAGTGCAAATAATTTTTATTATAATGTCATTGTACAAAAATCCATTTTTAATATAAAATATTTGAATTGTTTGTAAAATGTCTATCACATAATTCTATTTTACTGACTTAATTTTTAATAGTTCCTAGAACTGTTGTATTTTATAAAGTATTGCCAATACTAAGTTTAATGATAACAGTATATCCTAATTACTAACAACAAACAAGGAGGATTATTTTAATTATTCTGAATTTTCCCCAAAATATGATAAATTATAAATATGCGCAATATATCCTGAAATATGAAGTAATTACAAAAATGTACTCGTATAAACATACGAAAATGAGTAACATTAAGATATTTCTACGTATTCTGTTAAAATGAAATGTTATTTAAAACATATATTTTACAGGTATTTTTCAGCGTTCTCGATATTTTTATTGTTTAATTCTCATTTAAGCGGTGTACTGCGTCTTTTTTTATAATGTTAATCGTGCTAATGGATTTTATATGTATATTGCCCATTGAAGAAATTAGGAAAATAATTTGATTTCAAACAAAGTAGGTTAAAGTACGCATGCGTTCAGCGTGCACCACGATTGGTAGAAAGGTAGGCACACGCATTTAACGTGGATGCGATAGTTAAAAAAGGACGTCATATTAGGGAGTGGGAAAAAGATAGAAACCACCATATTGCGCACGCAAAAGAGTGGGAGAAGGACAGAAACCACCGCCAATATGATTGCTCGTTCACTTGTTCTCAGTAGTAAAGCAAAGTTCGGTGCGAAGAGTTGTTTGTCGTACATTTGGAGCGAAACACAAACTTAAGAAAGAAACTCTTGCCTGTCGCCGCATACGAAACAGTGTGAATAAAATTTGGTGCCTCCGGAGGATGGCAACTACCAAAGACGACAGCACCGACAGTGTGCAATTCTTTGAAGGTGTGGAAAAACTCCTTGAAATTTGGTTCACAAGCAACAGTAGCATAAACAAAAAGCAGGGCGATCTCAGGCAGATTCCTCAGTAAGTTAAAGCATATTATCTTCCTCAAATCTAACCAACTATCTTTCCAACCCTTATGCCTACTCGAACACGTTTCTTCCGAAATTTATCACTGAATGCTCGCGCATGATTTAGCCACGAGTCGTCATCGCCTTCGCTGATCATATACCCCAACGTAAATTCAATAAAAATCTTGGGACTTTTAACTAGATTTAATCATAAGTACGTCTGTATCAGAGATTAGCGTGGCTCGAAGTACTATAAATATTACAAATTTATCAATGACACGTAATTCGGTCGAAATAAATGTTTTGATCAAATAAAACCGGCTTGGTAACCATGATTGTGATCGCCGGCACCTCGCGATGTAATTGTTCCGATAGTGATCATTAGTGCGCTTAACCCAACACTTGCATGAGAATTAATGCTTCACGTGTATCGGGCTATTCGAAAGATTAACAACGTTCGTTCGTAATACTTGGTGAAAATTGGCATCGCTTTATATCGAGTGTTCGTTTAAACACAAACAGAAGTGTGATCCTATTCAGGAAAAAAATCTTTCGACGTCATGCTAACATTGGATAGATTGAATTGAACAGTAGCGTGTATATGTCGTGTTTTTTGGCGAAGATCGATGCGCCCACCTTCTCGTTCCAGTAATACCGACCGCTCAAAGTGAGGCTACGTGACTGATATGTATATGCATCGCTTTATCTCCTTATTTTAAATTCAATATAAATAGATATAAGCATCTATGTAATCTTCCTTTTTTGAGAAGTTTAGTACTAGTCGAACATTATTGTTATCAATTAGGCAGCTGATTTGTAAATGTGTTCTATGAAAAATATAAACACATTTTTTACTCGTGAACAGTGTAACACGACTGACACACGTATGGGGGTGATATGTTTCCTTTTCATAAATTTCAATGCTAATGCATAAATGTAAACAAATACTTATGAAATATTAACGATCCTGTGGTTACAGAGAAATTATTATTAGCTTCAGAGAAATTATGATAATACATTTATGTATGTGTGAATCGAAATATAAAACCTTTTTTTAAGTATATGTAGAACTTTTCTGCTTGTAAATTGTTATAAAAGAATATTACTACTAATGAGAATAGTAAGTACACGTGGATATTCCTAATTATACGTAATCGATTATTAACGGCAATAATTTACAAATTTTGGATCGTGAAAAATCGTTTTCACGTAATAATATCCTGGCGTAATTCTTTCATTAAATTATTTCTTAAAAACTATACCATAAATTATAATACAAATTGATTATGATCTGATTATGATTTCAATATTATGGTGAATATTTGAATCACGCTATCTAGGTATCATTAACATTTGTTGTAGAATAAAATTTATGGCTGTAGTACTTATTGCATGTTACGACAATTTATTTGCCCCGTTGAAATCTGTTCTCTGTAATGATTAACATATAATAAAAAATCGTCGAGTTTACAGATTTCAGTAAAGTAAATTCATACCGTTTAAATGCTATATATACACTTGACTTGTTATTTTGCAAATTAGGTTCTTATAATTTGCAAATGTTTTTTCCGCCAGAATTAACGAAGTTAACTACATTACCGACGTACGTAAAAATTTTTAAATTCTGTCCGAGCAAAAATCATATAAATGCATTTCAAGGTTATCGTTATTGTCAGTCAATATAATCAAAAATTCACACACATTAACTTATCAAATGAATATAATATTTGCTTCGAAGTTTTGTGAGAATTTCCACTTTATATGAAGATTACTATTATTGTCACTACTAGTATTATGATTGTGATGTCTAAAATTGTCTGTGAATTTCTTTTATTTATTAATAAATCGATTGATTAATTTTCGTCATGTTTTCGAGAATTCGCGGTTCGAAAACGTGCCACATTAGGTAGACTCTAAATTTTTATAATTAGATAAATCGTGGCACGTTGGCAAGTATTGATAAACGGGAAAAGAGAAGCTGTGAATAATTTTACTTTGTTCTCCGTGCCGAACCACGCTTTTGGCACAATTTCCCTTTTCACGCTTACTTCCGGCACGTTTCGCGACTATGCGAATATTTTCACGAAAGTCGTGTTTTTGCTCATACATTGCCCCACATTACGTAATTATTTCTGTGGCACGTGTAAACATCCGAAATACACATAGCAAAGAGAATGAATTAATCAACTTTCATTCTTTCTTCACGATATATGCAATTCAATGCTTTCTTGATAATTGTACAAGCATATTTTAGTGATTAACGAATAAGGGATCTCAGGCATACGAGATAAATATTAAATACGAAAAGATAAAATTCAAAGATCAAGAAAACTATTTTATCATCTACACGTGCTTGCCACGTGTTACTTATGCTTATCGTAGTAAATGTAGTTTAGAAATAGTTCAATTCATTTGGATTCTCAATGCAAAACAGATTATCTTCGAAACAATGTTTCCGATTAATTATCATTTTGAAAAATAATTAAACTTTTGATTATTCGAAGCAATAGGAATGTAATTTCCACTTTCATATTTATTAGTAATGTTATGCGCCAATAAATTTTTATTTCTTTACATTATAAATGCATTATTATCTCGAGACGAATTATTAGTCACTGCAACGGATAAAAGAAGTTTTTCCTAATCGACGTTTCTTAGAACTCGTTAGTAAGATACCGCTCGTACAGCAAATATTTTCATTATTACACTACGAAATTTTAATTAAGTAATGATAGGTAATACTATCATTGAGAAAGTGAACATTTTAGTTCTTTTTGTATAAAAACAGGTTATTAATTGGTTAAAAATATTTCGAAATAACACACGAATTATTTTCGAGTTAACACACGAATATATTAATTACACGTGCACACATGTGTATGCAATACCCGTTCGAAAACAGCATGCCTGCGCGGAACAGTATCGGCACCGAAAAAATGAAATAGCGTACGCACGATGTGAATCGGTTGACGGTTCGGGCATCATTGGTCGGAGCCGAACCGTTTCCACCATCGCCAAGCGAAAGAGATCCACACCAGCGCGGTACTAGAAATATTAGAAACTGGGAAAAAGTGGGAGGTTCGACTCTCGTCCTACCTGAATCCTCGTTCCGTAATACAAGCACGTCTTTCTGTTCTTTTATTAACAACTTTAACATTAAATATATCAAAAACTATAAGTCGTCTACCTCCAGAACCGGGTATCATTCCATTCAGCTTTGCGAGCTCCATCATGGTACTAAATCTTATCAAAAAATGGACGCCAACCTTCGAGGTCTCTCTTTGTTACTTATCTATAATCATATAACTCGTGTAAACTGGAGTAACCTTTGACAGTTCGAAGTATCGTTTGTTCGCATGTGCGTTTTCATTGTACGAAAACTTAAACTCTCAGAAATTCATTACTAATGCTGATTCATTAAGTTAATTGAGATTATTTATGCAGAGATTTTATGAATAACATTTGTTCTAATTATCGGATTAACTCAGTTTTAAATTTATTCAAATAGCGATGAAGTTTGTTGGTACATTTGAGGATTTTGGTCGTGTATATAATTATGTAATTGTTGTGTTAGTAATTATAACTATTAGTGAATAGAATAGTAGTGTTTGTTGTATGTTCCGAGAAATGAAGTTTAGTAAAACTGCAATTGTTTAGCTCGAACAAATGATTGATGACTAAAACAGGATATTGATGGAGATGTCAAACATTGTTATTAATATTGTCAATGATTCGGTTAAAGTTCCCATTAATGTTCCAGGGAAACAAAAATATCACTATACACTCTTACAAAAGATATAGAATTTACTCATTGCAAAAGATATAGAACATTAGGAAATAAAAATCCATTCAATGCAGTTTCCATTATTATTTAAAATTAAAAAATCCTCACATTCCATACGATGCAAATGTTTGATAATTAATAGTAAGAATGAAATTCTTTGAAGCGCACATTTACTTTGTAACAAAAATACATAGCTGTGCTGCAAGCAATTAAAGAATACTTTTCAAACTAACAGCAAAGAGAAAGAAAAGTATTTATTACACATTTGTAACCATTGGTGTGATGTTTAGGCCTTGGCATCTAACCGAGCAAAGTTTGACATCTTTATCGTAAAAATACAAATCGATTTATTAACCTTTGAAATATTTTCAACAATCCAAACATTTAACGTGAACCGTATGCTTTTTTTTCCAGGCGGAAATGGCAATCATTGTTGAAGATCGTGCGGTGCGAGATCATCAGCATTTGCCGTACCGAGCACGTGGATGCTTATGTGCTCAGGTAAGACATCTTGTACCGGGTCCACACTGGAAAGAATACAGTTCGTGAGCAGCTTACGAACCATTCGTAGACAATTGGCGAATTGATCGCCATTGAAAACGGCGTATTCGAATCGGAGCTCGCGAATAACTTGCGAACCGTTCGCGCGAACTGTTATAAGCTTGTTTGCTTTGAATTTCATGGCCACTTAAAACGCATTAAATTGTTACAAACTCGTCCAGACACGCTCCGAGCTCGCAGGCAGTCCCTTTGATATACCGCTTCCTAAGCGACAGCGTTCGCTGAGAAGCTCCGCTGCTCTCGCTCCTCGCGAAAACGTTGGCACTGCTAGCGAACGCAGCTGGACGTGCTGTTCGCGAACTGCAGTGTGGACCCGACATTACATAAACGTTCACGAGTCCGTACGTAACTCTAGCTGTATGCGAGCATCGAACGAATTAATTAACTTTAATATTAAACATATAACATAACGCTTACGGATTTTACATAATACTTCATGCATGAGACCGTTGTTGCACAGTCTCGTATGAAAGAATATCGCATAGCAAGTACATGTAGCGATAGTGTGGAGTGAGACATTGTTTTATATGATTTTCATAGAAATTACAGTAATGTTGAGACAGTCCAGCTAGGTATAAGCAGCCATTGATATTTTTATATGTTAGTACCACCGCGATATTAGCAAGACTCGTAATATTACATGTTCTGTATTCTTCACGCACAAATCGTCGTATTGGCTTAAAGAACGTCGAAGTCGAAGTAATCTTTAATTGCCAGAACGAGAAAAAGGGGGGAGGGAGATTGGAAAGCTATTTTTCTACACCGCATCACACTGTCCAGTATATCCAGTGCTATCTTAGGTCGTCTCCCCGCGTCGCGTCTCGTCATAGACGCGTAATCAACAATATATCGCCTTGCTGTACGCTTCCGTGCGGCTATTATAAATCAATGTACACGTCCGCGAGGTGTCATTGTCAAGCTTTCGTCGCGACTTGCATTCGTCATGACGTTGAGCGTACGACACTACCCTACGCTAAGCGTACATTCCCTGCCGTATCCCAGCGAGCTGGAAACTATTTCGGCTATTTTAACGATATTACAAGCTTTAAGGTTATAGCATAGTAGGTCGTTGTATTCGTCTCAATGCTTGCTAGAATGTAGCGAGATCACAAACGTACGTCAACATTCAATAATTTTCTTTTTTGAATTTATGCAAAAGCCATCGACTTCCACGGGAAATAATTTTTTTGCCAGATCAATGGAAATTTTTGGAAGTCATTCGAGGTTCTAATCCGGCTGCAGTCGCATTGGGTTGACCCCAAAACAGGTTTAGTGCGTACATTCGTGAACCTATTTTTTAGAATTTAATACGTCTTCGTGACTGTAAGGATGCGATCTGAACTTAATTTTTCTTCTTACGCGTCAAATGTAATTTTATAAAGAATCGTCGTGTCCTCTTCGTCATTCAATATTTTTGTAAATGACGCAAAGCTTGCTCTACTTCTCGTGGACGGAAATCAAGGCGTACCCGTCTATGAAGCGACGCTCCGCGGACGCACAGCCCTAGGACTTTATCTGCTTAATACAATATTTAGTAACTGATAACGGAGGCATGCTTATAGAACACTAATTACGTATCCAGTTTGTTATGCTTTCATGGAATAGCAGCTTAATCTAAAGTGTACACTGTACAGATAATGTAGCCATTGGTTGCAATCATTTTCAAATTACGCTGCATTGTTTCCACGCCGCCAAGTAATAGTAGTAATCAGTGCATTATCACGGATTAAATATCGCTTTCTAAAAATATCTTCTGTTGTACGAAAGTTGTTTGAACGACATTTTATCGAAATGCGTATAAAATTGATAAGATTTCATCGAATTTATTCATTGTATACATAAAAGTAGTTGTTTCTTATTCAATTAAACGTGAATTTATTGGAAATTATCTTTCGATATCATAGATCGCAGTGAGAACAAAATGTAGGAACGAGTTATATGCTGAAGTAGAGAAATGTTTAAAAAATACGTAAAAGTAAGATAAAAGTTATCCAATCTATTGATTACTATGTTCAAGTATCGATAAATAATCGTTAGAAACACAATGTTTACTATAGAACGAGTCGATTGTTGTTTCACGTATTCGATGTAAGCGATTCTATTTACTTTTCTGTTTTCACTTGCTGTGAAACGAAACTCTCGAGTAACATCAAGGGAATTAAGCCTGTCCATGTACTGAGAACTGTTTGATCACGTGCGAGAAGCCATTTCTTAGCGCAGAATTATGATTTAGTATTTCCATAATATCGCTGAAGAAATATTATCAAGCCGTTTAGCGATGTTACTCTACGATAATAAGACAAAATTGGTGTGTACGGTGTATAGTGTTGAAATCTAGTATATCGAGAGCAAGAAAATAGCCTCTCCGAGTCTCGCAGAATTTGTTAAAGACTTTATTAGAAATGTCAGGCTACCTATTTTCTGTCCGGTTAATTTTTACATGTGCAATAACAATTTTCTACGAAATGAAACGTCGAGCAGTACCATATCATAATTATTTTATAATTTATGAGAGATTTAATTATTTACATTCGAGACCTTTGTGTTGTAGAAAATGACAAACAATTCAAAATCGACGTGTATATCAGTTCAAGAATACCTAGTTTTATTGTTGCAAAATTATGAAATCATGTAAGATGAAAAATCTGAGTGAAACGAAAAGTACGATCTAGTACTGTTAATGTTAATAAAGAGGACGTTTACTAAACGCTTATATTATTTTGAATCTAAAGTTGTGTCAACAAACACATTGATGGATCGATGGTTTCGAAGTATGCTAGAGAAAAATATGAGTAGCGTTTAAAAATAGTTTGCACACGAAAAGACATTTTGTGTGCTAGAACCTAATATTTATCACGGTTTCATGTTTCACTTTAGCCACTCGATTGCTTACGCTCGCCCGAGAAATATGCAGTAGTCTCGGTCTGAAGTCCCGCTGTTTGCATTTGTCGCTTCACATAAATTTTAATCAGTCTCTAATCAGTGTCTAGAGGCGATGATCAACTGCAGCTTAAACCTTTTATCTGACACGGCTTATCAGATAGTGTCTCTGGTTCCGACTCAACACGGTACGCTCGGCGATATTCCTCCGAGCTCCTTTATACAAAGAAGGAAATAATACTGTCCTGTCACCGGGTCACTTTTTATTCATGTCAGAATTCTCATTATTCACAGAATCAGACTTTAAACCGTTATGCTAATTTTCGCATTATAGATCGTGCAATTAACACTATAGATACGGATAATTCTCGCATAGTTCTTCAAATATCAAAAATAAATAATTGAAGATCTTTTTAACACAATCTTCAATAACAATCTGGATTTTACTTGTAACACTAACTTTTTTTTAAATCGTTGCTGAATCGAATATTTAAAATACACGTGCAATTAAATAAATCACGGATAAGTACACGGGTCGTGCATGGAAATATACAATAGTTAACATAGAAACATTTATATTTTCTTTAAATGTTAACTTGCTAGGTTGCAAGAATTAATTAAAAATACCACGGTCACATTCGTACAACTATATTCGTATGTTATGTGACAGATTCTTGTATGTAACACGTATAGTTTCAATAATACTAACAGACCTCAATCTGTAAACAGATCAGTACGCCTTTTCAAGTCAATTATCGGAATACGCACACCGGTATGCTTTTCCAATAAGACTTAGCTAGTTACTTCAGTTTATGACATAAACATGACACACGTCAACATACACACGAGTTGAAAATCATATACGTAACCGCACAACATCCAGCCTTTTATCGACACACGTGTACCCGTGAAATTCAATAGACGGATAGTAAACGTATATTGAAAACGACATGTGCATTATCCGTGTATTTTGATAGACTTTCATCCGTGTGCAAAGAAATATATGAATTAAAATATTAATTCATATATATTAATTACTGAGTAGACGTTCGAAATCGTGATTTCTAAATCAAAGCAAAATAAGGGAAAGTTGTGAAAATTCATTACCGTAACAGTGAAGTAAAATAGTGAAGTTTTAAAGAAATTATTGGGAAGTACTTCATTCCAAGATCGCTTTATGTAATAAAATGGCAAAGCTATTGATTACTGCTGATCGATGTAGTAATCGTACGACGTTTAACAACGACATGTTCTAAGAATAGCAACGTAGATTATTTCTAACGAGGAACTTCGGTAACCAGAACATTTCAGTTTTTTTTTTTTAAACTCTGCACGTTTATAAAGAACCTCCAGAAAACATTGAACAATTTATTGTTTATGCTAGTCTTGGCTTCTTCAGGGTGAAGACACTCGTTCAAGATTCGGGTGGTGGTTACCTTTCTATGTCGAGAATTCTAAACAAAATAACACATGACTTGCCATAAAAATTGAATATCTTTTTTCGTATATTCTGGATGTACTGTTAACTTTTTTCTTACTTGTCAATGAAATCTCTCGTGTTAATCGGTGAACTATAATTAAAAGCATCATGAACTTTCATTATAGAATGAACGATTGGAATCATCTGTATCCCTTGACCTAGTACACTGCGGATGTTTACACAAAGCTCCACGCTTGTGAATTAATCTACGTATAATAGTAGAACGTTATATACAAGTGACTGACCTTTGTTAAATGTGTAAGCAAATTAGAATGAGACAGAGGTCTCCAAGCTATATTAGTCATTTTATCGATTATAAATAAATCTAAACAATAGCAATTCGCTTACAAGTATCTCTTATTTTTTATTAATATCTAATTTGCAACTTTAGTATTAGTTGCACGTAAGCGCTTTAATTAATTCACAATAATAAAAACTAATTGTTTCGGTATAAAAATTATTAGAAATTATTTACTAGATGGAGTTCTCCACAAGGTCTTCAATCTTCTTGCAGTAAAAATAAAAATTTGTTGGAAAGTTTTTGTGATATAGGAATTTGTTCGAGGATAGGTCGTTTCGTATTAAACAAATATAAAAATAATATATTACTATATAAAGAGCGACGCATGAAAATGAATTAAAATTGCAAGAAACAATTTAACTAAATTGTAAAACAGTTACAAAATATTCTAAAAATATGCCGACAGAAGGTCGAAACGACGACGTACCATTATTGCAGCCAGAGCATTTTTATTTCCATTTTTGCGAGCGTAATTATCGAATTAACGAAAATAACTGGTATTATATAATTCGAGTGGATTCGGCAACATTTGGCAAGTTAATCGACTTATGTTCTATAATGTTTAGAAAATTAATTCAAATCTAAATTAAACCTATTATTAAATCAGTAAGTTCCGAGATTCGAATCTGTTACCATGTTCGCAGCGGTAATAATAGTAGGAACGTGTTAAATCTGTTATTCTAAAAAATTATCAAGTAATTTAAAAGCATGTCACGAACAACGTTAACTAATGAAGAGATAGACATTGAACAACATTATTTCTTTGAAATTGAACAACATAATATTAGAGTATAATGAAAATTATAAAATTATATTCATTTGGACAAATTGGGATTGTTGTTCACGTCCGAAAGTTTTGATACTTTGTGGTAGCACAAGTATACTTTGGCAGCAATCGTCGGTCGACAGCAATTCGTTGCTCTATATCGCGACGCACCGCCATCAAGTGTAATGCACTTACGAATTCTATTGTTATGTAATAGTTAGGCTTCGCGTGCTTCTCCCGCGATCTCTTAGCTCCGTTTATGTATCTCATACGCTCGGAAAATACACCAATTATCTGTTACGTCGTCGAGCCCCGAGTAATCGTTCTTGAACTTCCAAAACGGTTCGCGAAATTGTTACCGCACATAATCGTGCCGACGCGTATAGCTGGGCGGCAAGAATTTATTAGTCTCGTTGCTTCTTTGATTCGTTGCCATCGTGTGTCGTTCTTTTACATGTACCCCATATATATATTCTGTCTACGCTGGGTTTAGTTCTAACTATCGTCTTCTACACCGGGAAATCAAATGTTTACGAATTAAGGAAGACAAAGATTTAATTCATTAACTAGCGAGAAATTTAAATATTATTATAGATTTCTTATACATTATATACAGTATGTTTCAGCAATGCTAGATTTCTTTATACATTTTATTACATTTCTTGACAAATCTTTAATTGGAAAATTGTAAAAAAAAAATAAATTCATTTGTGTCTTTTGTCTTATTTTTAATTATATTTACAGTAGTTCCTTTTTAAAACAGTTCTCTTTGTCATACTATCGTTATTCCGTTTATATTTTCTTTGCGGCTTCATAAAATTTCATAAAATCGATTTGCAACGTGCACAATATCTTGCTTTCCTTATAAGAGTAATTTCCATGTGTCAACTTCAACTAACAGGCTTTAAATGCTTTAGCACATCGACGACCACGCGTCGCGTACATATGTGACGCGAGCCATCGTTGCTACGGTGATATAAACAGGTGCAATTTACATTGGACCATCGTTTTTCTCCGCATAAAACAATGCGTAAGTGGAGCATACGCCTGACACTTCTGTAAAAATGTTTCGTTTCTCTTATGGTACATATATTTCATATGTACACGCGTGTACAGATTATACGAGTAAAATATTAAAAAAGGACACACTGCCACGGCACGGATACATTGAATTCGAGCGTGATTAAGCTAAATAAACCGTTTCTTTTTTGTTCTGCAACATGCTATAAGAGACCGAGCCGCGGGTCGAAGCAAGTTAATTTAATGCGACACACGTTCAGGAAGGAACCGAGAACACTTCTTCGTTTTCATTTGCATTTTATCGTTTTCAATCAGCATCTTGTCCGCGGTCACTGTGCTTCACCGTATTATCTGTTATCTGCTTATCGTTATACATACACACACGTATGTATGTATTTCATTTTATACTAATAAAGCGCCTCGTGTGTTTCGTTTATCGTGTCATTTGTACATAGAGAATCTAGGGTCATCGTCTGTATCCAATGATAACTCCTTTAAAACATGTAGGACATTTTACGAGACATGTATTTAATTGTATTTAATTTATATTTATGCAAATATTAATGTCGATGTTACCAATAAGGAATCCTAATTGATAAGTAAACGGGGAGATATCGTAATTCATTTTCTCGTTTTATATCATTAAGCGAGCAAATGGAATATTTCTTTTATAGTTGGTAATAATAATTTCGTTATCGCATCTCGTTTGATATTTATGAAAATTTTGACACGCATTGTATTTCGACTTATCTTGCGTTCGTGCCTAATACCGTTTAAATTTGGAGCTAAAAATAATATTATAGTAGAGGCCAAGGAAACGGCTTTATATATCTTACATTCTGTAATAACCTTCATTATTTCCGATAAAAATATTTTTTAGGACATCGGAACTATCTTTTTTGTGGAATTGTTTTGATGTATGATAACTTTGTTTGAACCTCGCATCTCCCTTTTTTTTTATATTTTATAACTTAAATGTCTTAAAAAGAGAAAGAAGGGAAACAAGTGAAATTCATTTAAATATTTATTAAATATAGATTTATAAAAAATATTTCAAATGTTTTCTCAATTTATCCAGGAAGAGATCATCAGAAGAATTGCTGATGAAACAAACATTTTTGCACTTTTGGCCAACTACATATTTGTTCATTGTTTTATACAATGTTATCATACTATACAAATTTTATTTAATTCAATAAAAACTTAAGTAGAAATTAAAAAACATTTTTCTATATAATTGATAACTGTGGTCTTATTTTATATTTAAATATATTAATAGACCTTGTCATTTGGAATACTGTAATTTATATGATGACAATGAAATTTATATATTGAAATTATATAATAATATTATAATCAGCATCACGTCAGCAATATGCAACAAACGTATTCAAAATTATATATGAATATTTTCTTGTTTTTGCAGTGAAAGCAGCATGTTCCTATCAAAGCGCAGGCTTATTCTGAAGACATGTGGTACAACTACACCTCTTCAATGCTTGGAACCACTTTTGGAACTTGTAAAAGAATATACTGGCTTCGAGGAAGTGGAAGTGTGTATTGTTTATTTATAACTACTGCATGTACACGTATAATCTAAGAATTTGTCAAATATCAGTGAGATCCTTTCTTCTTGATAAGATAATTATTAGCTAACAAGGAAAACAATTATTGCATTCTAAATTCAATAAGACACAGACAGTGGGGTATCACAGTTTCACAACTTTTACCCATAGAAATTTTCATTAACTACAGACCATTTGAAGTCAACAGTACTTAGCTATATAACTTGACCTAGTGCATGGATAAGTGATGTGTCTATATATAGGAAACCTCTAGTATACAGGATACATCTCTACCTCTTGGTTTATTGATCTCTCTTACCTATGATACTGTACATGGAATACATTTGTTCAAGATCACTAATAACTGTATTTTAACCTACCCTATCTACTAATGCATATCATCAAACACCATTTTTAATGTCATTTTATTTACCAGAGAATATTATGTATAAGAAAAAGAACAAAAATTCAGGTGGAAAAATGAACTTAAACTTTATGTAGCTTCTGTCTGTTCTAGAATGTATTCTACTCAAGGAAGAATTATAAGAAGCCAGAGTTGCAGATATCCCCACATCAAGCATTCGAAAAAGAAGTTGCTGTGCTTGACACATTCTTTTCTGGTAATTATATATTTCCTGTTTTCATATTTATAAGATGATTCAATGCGTATAACAAATGCAAATTCTTCAACTCAAAGATATCATTTAGTTCCAGTAAGGATGTCTATCTATGTTATATAAAAAATTTCGAAAAATAACTTTATATAAAAAGAGACTGTAGAACTACTACTAACAAAATGAAAGACAATTTTAAATTTAAAAATTTGTTTAAATACAGATGTTATTCTATTTTTAATAATCTATTTTATAACAATTTTTTTAGATGGAGAAGCGTATTGTCTGGGCTCTGTCGATTCAGATTGTTGGTATTTATATACTCTGAATAGAGAAAAACTCACCGATGAACCTGCAGAACCAGACCAAACTCTTGAGATTCTTATGACACATTTAGATCCTGAAGTGATGGCGATCTTCACTAGGGATGTGTGTTCTTCAGCAGACGAAGCAACACAAAAATCTGGAATTGACAAGCTTATTCCAAATATGATTATAGATGATTTCTTGTTCGAACCATGTGGGTATTCAATGAATGGAGTGAACAAAAGTGTAAGTATATATACATAATGATTACTCAGAATACTGAAAGTGTTGACTGTCCTACCATGCAAAGTGATAAGATTCGTTCAGTTTTAACAGTTATGTTGGTTTGACAGTGAACGCGTTAGTTTCTGTAGCTTGAGACACGAAAACTAATTGTATGTATATTGCAGGGAAATTATATGACTATCCACATTACTCCAGAGTCGGAATTCTCATACGTATCATTTGAGAGTAACATTCCAGAAACATCATTCGTGGAGATAATACGACGTGTGCTGAATACATTTAAACCGAAAAAATTCGTTGTCACCATCTTTGCTAACAAAGAGTCTGTGGCAGCTTCTTGTCCTCGTGAACTGGAGCAAACTGACTATCTGAAATGTTCTAGCGATTGGATGCGTACCGACGTTCAGTATTGCCGTTTCAAGAATTACGATTTGACTTGCGCATTTTATTCAAGATTCCCGAGCTGAGGGTTCATGGACGCTTCATTTGGTCCTAACCAATTAGGAGCAAATGAAGCGCATGCTAACAGCACCGCCCCTGTCCTTCCTCAAAACTTCTCTTCTCCTTCTGAATTCGTAAATGAGACGAAGAAACGAAACGAATCTATAAAACATATATTAAAATCTGATATTGCTTACAAAAAACATGGTGTTGTATCTAATCAGTACATAAAACATAATAATGAAACCAAATCGAATGAGTGCACTATACAAAATTCTATGATTACCCGAGAAACTACTGTGTCGAATATCGAAGAACCTGTAAGTCCACTTACATCCACCCCTTACTGCATAAATTCTGACATATCTGTAAAGAATAAGTGCTTAAATATAGACGGTAATGATTATCAATTTACACAAAACAATATGGATATTTATAAAGATAATAATCCCCGCTCTATACGATCAGTATCATCGCCGCAGTTAACAATTAAACCCCTCACACGATCGAAAGTTTATAGGAAAGCGTCTTTGAAATCGATGAACTTATTGAACTCCACGTTAGATAATTCTACGCCGAATCATTGTAAAAATAACGACCTGGCATCAGATAATCGAATAATTAACATTTCTAATTGTTCCATCACTTTCACAGATAAAGATGTACCTTTTTCATATCTTTCTGCGACCACGCAAGGAATCGAATCGAACGACACCCGGGATAAGTGGAATACGGGAGAGGTACATATTACTTGTAATCCACTGTCGACACCGTATCCATATTCCACGCCTCACCGTAACATTATAAGCGAAACTGTAACAGAACCACTAGACGAGGAACCAAAAAGTCGCAGCTGCGGAAGTTTTTTACCAATTTTATCGTTGATCCCTCAAACGGTAATCAGTTTTCAGTATTTAAGCCCGAAAATGAAATTCTCTTGGTGGAGAAATAAAATCTCGTGAAGGTACGCTTAATTGGCCATTTTAGCGCGATTATTGCTGGTGGTCTTTTAGCGCAATTAAATGCTATTTGGTCAAAGCTCTATGAAAAACCTCTTACCTCGTAGTGAGTTCCCAATCTTCATCAGTTAGAGGTGTCCTGATCATCGTTACACGTGTCTATCAATCAGTCTATACCCTTTTAATACTACAAGTAGGATTGTACGGAGTGAACGCATGCAGTTTAGATCTTGAACAAAGTATAAGTAGAATTCCTTCATTCTGTGCATACGTTTTGCATAATGTGAAACGACTTGTAAGTCCCATTGAAAATGATGTCTATATTGTACATTACATGTCTGTGGGATCGTCTAGTCTATAAAGTGTTTTCCTAAAACTTTCCTAATTTATGAGTAGTACGAGACAAGTACCTTTTACTTCGTACAGAAAGAGTCTCTTACCATTTTGTCTACTTATAGCAATATTCGTAGAATTTCGCTATAGTGAAAATCAAAAATAAAACCATAGTATGGATCTAATGAGGCACATCGATCATAATGTAATTTTATGAAATTTATGCTTCTAATATTATCTTTTCCTAGAACTGTACTATACATCGGATCGTAAACTAAGTATTGGCATTTATTTCTTGTTATAAGGAAAACCGCAGAAAACATTTCCTGGTCAATTAAATAATTTCCATGAAAAAGTAAATAAGGTAAATAACAAATAATCGCGAGTACTTAGTTTACAAACTAAATATTTTCAAATATTTGTGACCAGAGACGAAAGCATTAGTAATTATTTAAACATACTTTTCTTTTTATTAGTATCCCTCGTTAAGCGATTACGTTTTTCTAATTTAATGTACTTAGAGAGATATATTACTGATCCATACGAGCTTCTGATGACATTAGAATTTTTAAAACTTACATCAAAACGCGATTGAAATATTCCATGTGGATAACTACTCTATGTGATATTATTAAAAATATGAAGAAAAATACACCAGTTGGTGTCATGCAATGTTAAGAATTTAGATGAATTCTTTATCAGCCTTATGTCGAGTTTCCTATTACGTTAATTTTCAATTAATTTTATGAAATGGATGAAACATTCAGGTGGTTTAAAGTACTGATTAATTGAATCATTCCTATATGCGTGCGTGTAAAGCATACGTGCGAGCGTTGTGCTTATGACAAGTTATATTTTCTCTACAACTTTTATTTCTCTATGAGAAATAATATTGTTTAATATAATTTATAGCTACAAAGAATCTATATTGCAAAGGCATGATTGAATTTAATTTTAATTAGATTTGTTTTCTTGAGTTTCCAAACCTTTTTTTTTAGAAACATTGACTTTTTATTACGTCTCTTCACATACTTTGTTTGTAAAAACATCTCGTTACAACTTATATTTGATTCAGTTTTGCGATTACAAGTGCTCATTTTATATTTATCGAGTAATAAATGTTTTTTATGGATATTTGTATTTCATTGTGTTTCATTTCACAATATTTCCAAAAATTTATTATTTCGTAAATATACCAATAAAATTTTGTATGTCTGGCTGCGCAGTGCGCAAGAATATTTCGTTTTTTTTTATAAGAAGGCAAAGAAAAGCGAGAGAGAGAGAGAGACAATAAGAAATGTACTTTCTTATATACAAATTTTATTTCTTATAAGTATTATAATTGTAATAATCGTGTTAAGAATTGAACATCATTTAGAGGCAAATATAACAATGCTCTATTGATCATTAGCAACAACCTAAAGTTTGTACTGTGATTTCTTCTTGTCGTAAAACTTTCATTTAAATTGCATATAGTTTGTAAACTATTATTTTATTTAATAATAGTGGCAATGTTGCATCTTTAACAGTACTTATCAGATAATAGAATAAATAAATAAAACATAATGCGGTAGATAATGTACATCATAGTCCCATTAAGTGCTTTCCAAAATATATTATCCTTTGGTGTAGATTATTGTTGCATGTATAGTAACTTGATTTCTGTATTATACTCATCAAATAAAGATTATATTTAGTCAGTTAATAACGTGTAGAGTTTATTTATTCTGTTTATCTTAAACAGGGTATCTAACAGTATGATCATTTTGAGAAATTAGTTATCAATGAGCTAACATAATTGTGGCTGTCATCTTTATAAGAATTGTGAACAGTCCGTACAATTCATTAAATTATATTATCAGATTCTGTGTATTCTTGTTTAGTAAAATGGATTATACTGAACATTGCATTAAATCTTGATCGTAGTCCATGTTGTACATTTTTGTGAGTTGCCTCTTGATGTTCTTTTTGTACCTCATCAATTTCCATATCAAATTTATTTTGAATTTTATTTAACGCTAATAAAAAAAAGAAAGATATGTATTATATCGAGGTAATACAAGTATTACGGTTTTATATTCAGAAAATTATTTTTACCTTTCTTCAAATCCATATCATCCATTTCTACATTACTAATTTTTGATAATTCTTGTCTGAAACTTTTTGTTATTTTTTTCCGAATATAATCAGCCTCTATTTCCTGTTTGGTTCGCGGTACTCTGAATCGAATGCAACAACAAAATGCAATCAGCACACTAAGCAAAATAGAAAGGATTATGCCAGCAAGTTGCCAAACACGGAATCCCGGTAATGCTTCATCTTCCAACCATTCCTCAACACCACCTTCAACACAATCTCCAGGTCGTATAGCTATTTCATTAGGTGAACATGGTGGAAAAGATGATGAAGTCAAAAGTGATTCAACAGTTGGCTCATCTATCTCCTTCATAATTTGACAACTGAAAATTCTTTGTTATTTCATTAAGCTTATACAAAACAGTTCTTCTACATTTTAATTATATAATTCTATAGTTTTAAAATACCAATAATTTTAATTGCAAATAACTTTGTTTTATTTTCTACATAGTATAAACAATATTTCTCTTAAAAAAAATGTAGACACCAAAACTAGATAAAATGACGAGTTTTTATAACTCAAATTCGAGGAACTGGTAATGTGTGTCACTTAAAATTTTGTACCTCACACGTTATAAAATCACAATAGGAAATAAATATAAATATCTTAAAATGGAATTTTCTGGATTCTACACTACTTACATATTAAAAATGCAACGACACGTACACTAAAGTCAAATGCAATTTTAATTTTTCTCATTTAGTTAGAAAACTGATTATATTAAAGATTTCAAAATGTTATGATACATTCTGGTTGAGGGAACACCTGCAACTGAAACCCTAAAAGGCACACAACGTGTCTCAATACCTTTTGTGTCTGTGCTAAATAAGAGGGTGTGGTTATTAATGAATACTCATGTCTGGCACTCCCAAGTTTGCACCTCAACCTGATTTTCCAACCCTTATAACCACTTACTAATTACAAATCAATAACACCAAATCCTACTACATATATACTAAATTAATTTTTCTCTAGTAATATTGTAACAAAGGTTTCACAATTATAGCACCTATTATATAGAATTAATACTTTTTATTATTTTATAATAATTATATGTTAATAAGAGAGTATAGACAATAAAAATAATTTATCAAAAAACACAATGTTATGTTAAATTCATAAATGATACATTAATATATTATTTCATAAAATCCACGTATTTTTTTTTTGTATATTTTAAACATTTTTCAGTATACGTGGTCTTTAATAAACAAGAATGCCTTGACTGTATTTAATTAATATAATTAGGGTTGTCACATTTTGATAATAATGATCAGCATTGAAGTGATTGACAATATAGAAATAGTGAAACAAATTGTCTCAATGTCATTCACAGACTATGAACTCCCTGATTTTTTGTAGATTCTATTCATTCTCTGTAGCTTTACTTTAAGAACTTTAATATAAAATAACATTTTAATCATGCATTGTCCTGCTGTGCACATAACATTTTAGATATATCTACAGCGATGTAGACTTTTCTAAAGAACATTGTATTGTTCAAAGACAATGTGTGGTAAAACTTGAAGATTGGAAGCTCTCGACTCATTACTTTTATGAGTTAGAATCCTCCATTACAAAGAATATTTCTTGCCAGAAGATCAAAAAGTTTCTAGCAAATCTATAGGATAAACGAAGACTTTGTCATTTATCCTTTATCAAAACAATATTAGGAATGTAATATTACATTTACATTCATTCCTTCCTAATAAATGTTCGACCCCTGTGAAATATAACGTCACCGTTTGTATTATACTGACGAAATATGTTAAATAGAAAATAATGTAGAAGCAACTTACGTAATTGTTTTCTTTTCAGTGCTCTTAGTCTGTGATCTTGCCCGATTTAATACTTTCAAAAAGTCTGTTGTTTTGGTACGCATTCTTGAATGAATGTAAACTTTACTACACTTAATATGATAGTGTAAATAATTTCTGAACATGTGTATTAAATCAATGGTATTATCACGAGCTTCTCTATTTGTATGCCGGGGAAATAGTACTATAAAAAAAAGCAGATTCATAAATGCATATTTTATGTTAGTTTCTAAAATGTTTACGTGTAGTTTTTATGTATACCTTCCTCGTAAATTCATTTCTTTTAAAAATTTAAAATAACAATCAATATTTACCAAATGTTATGTATCCAATACAATCTCCAACAGCAGCTTCAGAATCTTGTAATTCTAGAGGAGGCTCACGATGATTGAACAAAACTTGTGGAGCTGTATGACTTGCGCGTCTACCTTCTTTTAATTCTTGTAAAAACAATTTTCCAATAACCATGTCATCTTCGTCTTTAAATATTGTACTAAATACCACCGTTACTCTATCGCTTTTGGCTTCAACGTACCTTAATATAAAAATTCATATGATCATAAAAGTTTTATTTGGAAATTACCATGAGAAAAGAATTTATGCTTACATTGTTTCTTCATCTCTATATTGGATGACTGCTCTTTTTTGTAATTCTGTACCTGGAGAATTATAATACTCTTCTTGAAATTTAAAGTACTTTTCAAACACACTGGCAAAACAATGTCTCTTTAAAAGTGCAATTTTTTTAACTAATAATTCCCAATCTTCTGGCAAATTTTCCAAATCTATCAATACAGAAACATTGTAGCCTAAAAATAATAATAGTTTCATTTAATACTATGTTTAAATAATTTACATATACATAATTATACGTTTAACAAATTTCTGAAAAAGTGTTTACCATTCTCAGGAGCTATAAGATAAGAGCCGTATTCACGTTTAAGTAATTCATCAGCCCCGTGCTCTTGTAATTGTTTATAAAATTTAAGTAAAATACTTATCTATAATCAAAGGAGCAAATTAATAACTTAAAAGATGTATCTTCACGTATAATTACAACAAACATACAATTAATCGTTACAACCGTTAATAAGATCATCAATTATTGAGAAAAATGAAAGCAAATAAAGTGTTATTAACATATTGCTCAAAAGATAGACAAATTATAAATAAATTTGTTAAAAATGTTCTATCGATATGTTTAAAATGTTCTTGACACTTACTCTAATTTTTGACCTGTCACCACTTAAGTTAGAAATGTGAAATAATACTCCATCAAAATCTGCTATAACAACATCTGTAGATTCTGGTTTATGACTACAAAAGATATATTGTATTATTGTACTAAACAGTAAGAAATTGTGATAAAAAAGGTACATAATAAATTAATAAAATATATCATTTATTATCAGACTCCTACAACTTCTAATATCTATAGAACTGTGTTTAAAATTTTTACTAAACACCTTAGGATTGCAAAATTTGTATAAAAAAAGAATATTGGGTGTAATATAAATAGGTAACATATAATTCTAAATAGTTTAGCATTATAGGAAAAGAAATTTATAGTTTGTGCGAATGCATTAACTGAAAAAGCTCTTTTAAACTGCGTTACAATTTAACATTAATAATAGTTGAAACGGACACCGCCCTTACTTGTAATCTCTGCCTCTATCTCATAAACACAGAAATATCTGCATTAAAAACGATAAATGTTTCACTTACCCTGACAAGGTATTTTTTATTTTGTTAGTTAATGTCTCTTCTAGTATCCTGTTATGTATCTCTAACAAAATCATTCTTACGCCTTATATTAATTATATTACAATGCAGTAATTACTAACTATCTACCGACAAATTTAACCATATACACGATTCTGACTAATTTCTAATCTTTTATGTTGTACCCAATAATCGCTGGTTCAACACAGCCAGGTCACTCACCGTCTGCAATATTACACCAATACCAATATGTAGCAACTGATTTACTCGATCAGAGTTTATTATATATCACTTTTTATTGATCATACTTGTGCTTATATACTGATTTAATTTTACTTATAAATTGTTAATTTACCGATTAAAATTATTATCATACAGCTTTTTGTGAATATTCTAATAAAAATATTACTTTTTCATTATACGCTTTTAAACACTAGATACAAGCAAATTACTAGCGTTGCAAGAATATTTGAAATTATTACTCTTATTACATTAATTATATAAATTTGATTTGATATATATTTAGATTAAAGTAAAAAAAGATCAGTTTTTATCGTTAAAATTTGATTGAACAATTTGTATAATATGTACATATGTAGAATTGGGACTAAAAATTTATGTCTGAGCATTTATACATTCATTAACATATCTTTTACAATTTTAAGTCCATAAAATTATTGTTTCATAAATTTACTTTAATGCCATTACTTTTTTCGAAATGAAATATGTAAGTGTCGCATCTATGTAGCGATACCTCAACTCCTACATGATTTTCTTATATTAACGGGTCCTTCTCCTATGCATCTACTGGCCACAGCTTGATCCGTTAACGAGACTCGATGTGGAAATTTTCTTTGCTCTGATTGGCTGACGTTTCATTGCTGAAACAGTATCTGGTGTAGATTGGATGCACAGCGGAATGATATAAATGTGTACTCTCTAAACTGGCGCGTAAATTTCTATCATTGCGCTGCGCATCCAATCCGCAACAGATCCCGTTTTTAGCAATGAATCGTCAACCAATCAGAGCAAAGAAAATTTCTACATCGAGTCGCGCTAACAAATCAAGCTGCAGTCTGGCGGTGTGCAAGAGAAAAACACTGACCTATGAGAGGTGGGCTTGGCTGGCGCAAGGAGGCCCGATTACTCTCATTGGTTGATCATCAAACACTACGGGAACTATACACTTTTCGTGCTCCATAAATTGGAATACACATCCCAACCATTTGCCCGCTCGCAGTCTCACTCTTTCTGCACATTCGTTCGCTTGGTGCGCCATCTGAGGCATGCGTTCTGAAAATTCCTCGCATTTACATTTTGTGCCGCGTCTCCATTTAGAGACGCGTCTTTATGTATAGTCACGTTTCCATTTAGTATCGCGCAGATAAGATAAAAATCCATGTTAATTTTTCGTTTTTGATAATATAGATTAATAAAATGCTTATCGAGTGCACCACCATATTTATCGAATTTGTCAACTCCCCTTTATTTTTTGTTTCAGATGTTGATCAAGTTTATCAAGGCTTCAGACGTTATTTATTAAAGCGTTAGTTAATTACTGAGTCTTTTTCGAATTACTTCTTCCCGGCAAAATATCATGAATTATATTATGAACGATGACAATAATATTCCACTACCTAAATAGATTCCTTATCTCACTAAGCATTCATATGGATGAATGCTTCATTTATCTTTAAAGTTTTGCAACAGAAGCAGTTTAGGATTTACAGTTATCTGTTCTTTGTATTTAAAGTATTCGAATAATTTATTCTAATACGTTACATATAAAAGAAATTAGATTAAAATGACTGGGAAGCAATTGATTATTGACTGTGATGCTGGCGTGGATGATGCGTTAGCGTTAATAATATTATTAGCCGCTCATAAGAAGAAAGAAATTGAAATTAAAGCAATCACTTGCGTTAATGGTAACACTGAAGTAGTGAATGTAGTTAAAAATGTGTGTAGAACTTTAAATGTCTGTGAGGTAACAGATGTAAGTATTGGTTTCTTAAATAAATTGTACGATTAAGTTTAAAAATGTAGTGAAGTTTTCATAATTATTAATTTATAGATACCAGTTTTTCAAGGAGCATATGAACCTATACTTTGTACGTATCATACTGATGAAGCTAAAAAGGAACAATACCATGGTGGCGATGGTTTTGGGAATGCATATGAAACAGAAGTAAATACAGATAAATTGGAGAAAGAGCACGCTGTATATGCTATGCATAGAATTGTATCAGAGAATCCAAATCAAATTAGTATTGTAGGATTAGGTCCTCTGACAAATATAGCAACAGCTATAAAAATGCACCCTGATTTTATTAACAATGTAAAAGATTTCTACATAATGGGTGGAAACGTGAAAGGTACATATTATTTTATCATCTTGCTTAGATTATTTAAGAAATAATCATAGAAGACATTTATTACTAGCACAGGGTAATATAACATCACAAGCAGAATTCAACTTTTATGTGGATCCAGAGAGTGTTCACATAGTTTTTAACAAAAACAAGAAACCTTTATGGTTGTTACCATGGGAAGCATGCTGCGGGTCTAGTATTACACATGTATGTATATCAATAATATACCTGAGAGATATAAAAATATCTGTAATATAAATTTAACAATTGTAGGAATGGAGATGGAATGTGCTAGGTAAAATAGATACACCCTGTATGAAACTTATGAATGACATTGAAAGTGCATGCAATAAAATAAGGAAGAAACGATTCCCTACTTATATTACGTGCGACGCATTTTTAGCTGGAATTATATTAAAACCAGAAATTGCGCAGGATGTTGTAGAATATCATGCAGATATAGAATTAAGTGGTACTAAAACCAGAGGTCAAGTCGTACTTGATCATTTATTGTCGAATGAACCTAATGTGTTTCTAATTCAACAGTTCGATTCAGAAATGTTTAAAGACCTGTTAATATCTTCTGTTAACATATAATTGTTAAAATAATAATAAAATAACACAGACAATTTTACATATAATTTACATATATGTTTATACAGGACATAAATGTTTATATATTTCTGTTTATACTCTAATTGTGATGTTATATTATAATAACAATAATTCAATATATTATTAAGTTACCTTTAGTAGGAATGTTTACCATTTATACAGTAATATTTGTATTACATTGTACTAAGAAATAATACAAATGCAATATATATGAATAACTACCTCGTTATAAAATATATGTACATCAGGTAATCTGCAATAATATACATAAAAGTTGATTACATATCAGTTTATATAATAGAAAACATTAATATTGCTTAATTTGAAATAATAGGTTATGTACCTCCAAAATATAACATTATGAGTTTGGCTTTCCTACATTCTGGCTTTCTTGAAATTGTCTCCTTGCTTCTTTATTTGATTGTAGTAAATCAATTAATTCTGCATGTATCACATCATTTTTTTGTTCAAGGTTATCCAAAACCGAATTCAGTAAATCCAACTGAGCGTTTATTGCCTCAAATTCTAAAAAAAAACATATAAATATTTTAGCATTTCTAGTTAAAAATACAGACAACTAATTATTTAACTAAATCATTGTAAAGAAAGTTGATAATTATTTATACATACATACGTATTTCAATTATTCGAAGTACTGAACAAATTGGAAACCATTCATGTTATGACACAATTTATTTTAAAGAGAAATATATATTTACCGGTATCGTTGCAATTTTCTTCATTTTCTTCGTTTTTCCATCCATTGTCATCGTGGTTTTGACGATTTTCTTCTGGCTGCACTGCGTGATGGACCATATTTTCGTCTGCCATTTGCATTACCTAGCACTGTCATAACATATGAGCAAGTACACAATAGATAAAGGTGCGCCTTTTAACAGTCACGTAATAATATCGTGTGTTGTCATAATTGCATTCCAGAATTAGGAATTGGAAATGTCAAACTTCAATAAAAATACTTCTATACCGATATTAGATATAATTTATATTTTTATAAAAAATGTTTAATAAAAAGTTATATATAGGAGTGTACAATCGTATTATGAACACTTAAATGTAAAATTAAACAATTAAATATAAAGAATATATGAAATGTATTATTTAGGAATTATTTATGGTATGTAATAATGCAATATTTGCAAACGTATTTATAGTCTAGATTGCATTCCACCAGCAGCAACAATAGTTTCACCGGTAATATAAGCAGCGTCATCGCTTGCTAAAAATGCTGCTACACTTGCAATCTCATCTGGTTGACCAATTTTTTGCATTGGTATCGTAGATACAGTTGCTTCGTATAAATCACCTTCAACAAGCTATAAAACACATATATTGTTTAATATATATGATTTTTAACAGGTAATGGTGTACTCTATATGTAAATGTATATCAGTACATACCGGTTCAGAAAACTTTGTTTTTATAACACCAGGTGCTATACAATTTACACGAATTCCTTCTGATGCAAGATCAGCAGCAGCAACATTGGTAAGACCTAATAATGCTGTCTTACTTACAGCATAAGCACCCAATGCCTGAAATAAAACATGTATTTAGTTTTACATATTAATTATTCATTTATAAGTAATAATATTGTATAGAATATAAATATTTACTGTAACTTGTTGATATGCTGCTATTGAAGATATAAGTATTACTGAAGAGGATTTACTTTCTCTCAATAGTGGCAGAGATTCTTGCATTAGAAGAAAGCTACTTTTAACATTAATTTCAAAAATTTTGTCCCATGCTTCCTCAGGAGTCCCAAAAAGTGTGGTAAATACAGGATTAGCAGCTGCATTTGATACAAGAATATCTAATCCACCAAATTCTTCTTTTGTCTGCAATATTACTTATTGATGTTAATAATGTACAATAACTTTTAATATAACATCCAATTGTTTAAAATTTACTTTGTTGAAGAGATTTTTTCTATCGTCCTGTTTAGCAACATGGCATACAACACCAGATACTTGTAGTCCTTCAGATTTAAGCTGTTCCACTGCTTTCTTTACATTTGAATCTTTGCGACTGCTAATCATCACTTTGGCACCTTCTTGAGCCAAACGTCTTGCAATTGCGAAACCAATGCTGTAGAAAAAAGATAAAAATTTTATAAATTGCTAATTTAACGGAAGAGGTTAAGTTATATCATTTATGAAAATAATATGGAATTAATTATGAATTGCATTCAATAAGTTTTCTCACCCATCTGTTGAAGCTGTTACAATTGCCGTTCTTCCTTGTAAGCGATTGCATTTTATTGCGGGCGAATTAACACTAAAATTACGAATACCTTGATTTATTGTTGTGCGCAACATTATGGTAGATACTGATAATCAAGTGGATATATATAAAAATTACTGAATGAAGAAGTTACTTGTACAGAGCTTCGAAATTATATGGTCAAAAATATCGCGTCACTGCTTTATAGATAATATTGCAAATACGATTACGATCGTGACCGAGCACAAATATGTATGATTACATATTATACTATACTCATGGTATACTCATCTCATTAACATTAATGATATGTGTATATATAGGTGTATACATATCAGGTAATTCTCATTTGCAATGCAAATATAAAAAATTAAATTTACCACTTACATATATTACGAATAGATTAAATTGTTATTCAATTTCAAGTTCAATTTTCTTTCAAAATTTAATTTTTATTAATAACTTTGTATCTTCAATACAAAATCTACATAATAATAAATTAATGAAAATTAATTTTATACTAATTCTAAAATTAATTTAAGTTAATTCTCCACAAGCTGTTATTACTACTTTTTGTGAAGGAGTGCCAGATTTTGCTCCAAATTTTTCGACTTTTTTCAAAACGTCTAAACCGCTAAGGACATGCCCAAATACAACATGTTTTCCATCTAGCCAATCTGTACGGGCTGTACATATGAAAAATTGTGAGCCATTTGTATTTGTACCAGAATTCGCCATAGATAGAGTACCAGGTCCTGTATGTTTCAACTCGAAATTCTCATCATCAAATTTGTTTCCATAAATTGATTTGCCACCTGTTCCATTGTGATTTGTGAAGTCTCCTCCTTGGCACATCTAAGCTTATGTAAGAAAAAATATATACATACATATATACATGTAAATTTATATAAAGAAAATTCTAAAAGGTTGGGATATACGTGATGCATAAAGGATACAAAGTCAGGAATAATTCTGTGAAAAGTGCTCCCTTGGTAGCCGTATCCTTTTTCATGAGTACATAGCGCACGGAAATTTTCAGCAGTTTTTGGTACCACATCGGCTCTCAGCATCATAATGATTCTACCTATTTCTTGTTTCCCGACACTAACATCAAAATAAACTTGAGGATTTTGTTTTCCTTTCTTGGTCTGTACTGTTTCACCAGACTTGGCATTATCATCGCTTTTGAGGGTTTCACCAGCATGCTCTTGCAGCCATGTATCATCTGCCCAGACAGGTTTCGAAGAACCTTCTTTTATCTTCTGTGGTTTGGCAATATTAACTCTTATTGTTCTTCCAAATAGCTCAGAATCGTTCTGTTTATCAAAGATAAGTTCACAATGATTGATGTTGTGATGATTAGATAAGTGGAATTGGTTTTAAGTCGATTATCACGCCTATCTCACAATAATGAATACATTATATTCTTTAGAAACAAACATGCAATAATTATAAAAATTCTTATAAAGATATCCTATGATAATATTATATTTCAACACAATTATATTAGTATTATAAAAGCATATTTTTAAATAGCATATAGAGATACGTAGGTGGTTTCATATGTATACCATGTTATCAATTGCTGCTGCTGCATCCTCAGCACTTTCGAATTCAATGAATGCAAATCCTCTGTGTTTTTCCGATTCATAATCCAGCGGTATCTGTACATCAACAATTTCGCCAAAAGGTATAAACGCCGCGTGCAGTATCTTCTCGTCTACTTCTTCGGCTAGACCTCCTAGAAATTAACAACACATATTAACATCGAACGTACGAAAATAAACATACGTGCTGGCTAATGTAATGTAAGGTTATATTTATAATTAAATTCTAACAAATTGATACCCACCCACATAAATAGTTCTTTTTGTATTTGTACTCATAATTGCTGAACGAATTCTTTATTTCTTGTTTTTACAACTATGACATTGGAATAAACAAATGTATATATGATAACAATTGTTGACTGAAAGACGCCGGCGCGCCGATAATACACACTCGCGCACAGCAGAGAATACATACGCTGAAAAAATGATACACATGTACATATAAGACCCTTAATCGGAGTAAATCAGCAATAAGTTACATAAGGTCCATATGTCGATGAAATAGATAACATGAATTGATAACGTCAATGTGTTAGAATTAACCGTTTGTATAAAACGTGACATACAATTGAAAATACAAGTGTTTTCTCCTTGTCAGTCTGTAGTCCTGAAGTGTCACTAGTCAGCACACGCGGTATTGACATTTTATTGGAGAAATTACTATTAACTGAAGGTATTTGTTCAGAAATTCTGATAAAACGAAAAGTTTTGTAAACAAAAATATAAGTGAACATTTAATGGATATTTGACAATTTTAAATAGAGTTTAAAAATGAACATTCTATTCCAAAAACATGATGGGCACACATTTATACTTGTTCGAATATTTCTGTGGTCTGGATTCTTTCTATAATTGCTTCTTTTTTTAGAAGAAATCTCTATACCAATAGTATTAATGTATCTTAAATTTTAAACCACTTCAGTCTATGGATATAGATACTTAGCAGTGTAAATTACAACGATTTCAAATTTTTTGTAATAATATTTTAAAAATAGTCATGAAACCTTATTTAAGAAACTAATAGCAGCATATAAAAAAATATACATTTGCTTAAAAATCTGTGATCTAGTTACAAGACTATTAAAAATTTTATTGTATATATAAATCTTTATTTTGTATGCCTTTTATAATTAATTGCATGTTGCAGATTGTTATTTATTTGCTGGCACAATGTTTCATAGTGTGTCTACAACACAGAAGTGCATTTCACATAATGCACTGACATTAACTAGGGCAATGCATCTTCTAAAAGATCTTGCATACGTAAATGGCAAATGGGTAGGAGCGAGTAGTAAACAAGTATTTCCTGTCCATAATCCAGTTGACAAATCTGTTATTAACAATGTACCTGATATGGATGTCCAAGACACAAAGGTAGCTATTGAAGCGGCATCAAAAGCTTTTGAATCGTTTCGTGCAACAAGTGCAAAAGAGCGGAGTCATTTGCTTAGAAATTGGTATGACTTAATGGTGAAATACTCGGAGGACTTGGCACATATTTTGACCAAAGAGAATGGAAAATCTTTAGCCGAGGCTAGAGGTGAAATTAAATATGGAAATTCTTTTGTTGAATGGTTCTCAGAAGAAGCTAGAAGGGTTGACGGAGAAGTATTGCAAGGAGGAGATCCCAATAGGCATTTATTTTTACTGAAACAACCTGTGGGGGTTGCTGCTTTAATTACACCATGGAATTTTCCTCATGCTATGATTACACGGAAGGCAGGAGCTGCCTTATCTGTTGGATGCACATGTGTGGTGAAACCATCAGAAGATACACCACTTACTGCCTTAGCATTGGCTGAACTTGCAGAGAAAGCAGGATTTCCACATGGAACTATTAATGTGCTCACAACGAGCGAAAAGAATTCTGTAAATGTTGGTAAAGAGCTATGTGGAAATCCCAAAGTAAGAGTATTATCATTTACTGGTTCAACAGCAGTAGGAAAAATTTTGTATAAACAGTGCGCTTCGACTATGAAGCGGCTTAGTCTTGAATTAGGCGGTAATGCACCATTTATTATTTTCGATTCAGCCAATTTAGATTCAGCTATAACAGGTGCTATGGCAAGTAAATTCCGTAATACTGGTCAAACATGTGTTTCTGCAAATAGATTTTTCGTACAAGCAGGTGTATATGATCAATTTGTTGAAAAGTTTTTAGCAAAGATTAAAACTGATATTAAATTGGGAGACGGTAGCAAGGAAGGTGTTACCCATGGTCCTCTTACTAAAGACAATCAGTTGAAAATTGTACATGGATTAGTTACTGATGCAGTAAACAAAGGAGCAAAAGTACATTGTGGTGGTAAACCATTAGCTGAAATAGGACCACTGTTTTATACTCCTACTCTTATTACAAACGTAAGCGAGGATATGGAAATATACAATAAAGAAATTTTTGGTCCGGTAGCAGTCATTAATAAATTTAATTCTGAGGAAGAAGTTATACAAAAAGCTAATAGTACACCTGTTGGTTTAGCTGGATACTTTTATTCTGGTGACGTAACACAAATATTTAGAGTAGCTAAAGCATTAGAAGTTGGAATGGTTGGTGTGAATGAAGGATTGATTTCCTGTGCCGAAGCTGCCTTTGGTGGGGTAAAAGAATCGGGTATAGGTAGAGAAGGTTCTAGACATGGAGTACACGATTATGTTGATATTAAATATGTATGTATTGGAGACATTAAGCAGTAATGACTGTTTTAAAAAAATACTCAAACCAGTAGCAACATATTTTTGTGGCAAAATAATTGAAGGAGATCGAATATTTTATATAATACTTTATTTGTAGGATATATTAAATTAAATTAGTAATATATAAATGACTTGTCTTCCAATTTTTTATGCAGTGTAAGATCATAAGCCATCGATATGCCGTGAAACAATTTAATGTACATAATAGAATCTGAATGTATTATGATATATCCATTTTTATCATGTGATTTATTGTGTTTCTATTTAATAAGAGTAGGAAAACATTCTTAGGTTTATCAGCTGAATCAATTTATTTTTCCGTATTTATGGATAAATGGAGTTCACTTGAATATTACATAATAAGAAGTAAGATATAAAGTTACTCAAAACGCAGTCTTCCAAAGTTTGTTGTATACAATATTATACTATACACATATAAAGGGAATAGGTAGTTGTAAAAATATACAATTGTATTTTAGAAATAAAATTATATTCATATTATGTAATAATAAATATACATACAGCAAAACATTACATACTTGTTTTCAATAAAGATACAATAATCACAATAAAACTGTAATAAGAATGTCAGCAATTTTTAAGTCCATGTTTTTGAATATACCTTTCCCTAGCTTCTCTTATCATTTTAGCTTTTCTTTCCTGGAAAGAAGGAGTTCCTAAGCTATTATTATCCTTGATCATGCTTGTTTGCACTTGATTACGTGATGCAGAAGGCGCAACACTTGTTTGACTTAATTCTGGTGTATAAGTAACTATGCCATCCAGAATATTGGCAATAGTAAGTTCAACATTGCGTGTTTTCACTGAAAGAATTATTTTGAATTAAACATTTAGAATAGATATAAGACATATTATGTGTACACCAATGATCACATGTACATACACAGATCTCTGAGGATCACATTATGAGGAACTGATGGAAGCACTTCACTAACTTGTTGTACCATTCTTTGTATCTCAATGCTGTGTATGACTTGCGAATTTGGCGAATTTCTTCGATTGAGTCTTCTGATTCTTGTTCTTTCCATAATACAACGTTTTTCAAACTCTGCTTTATCTGCTACAGTATGAGAACTTGTCTTAAGACCAAGAGTGGCTGCTATATCTTTTTCTGTTTCTCGCACCAGTACTTTACTATCCGCATTTCTTTTTACTTTTAGATATTTAAATGTGAAAACTGTGTAAGGAACGAACATAAACCAAAAGATGTCTGTCCACCAAGTGGACGCCAATGAAGTAACACGAATAGGTATAAATTCTGGTCTCCATGCTTTAATGGCAATTGGTTGTATAGATGGTTGTATAGTAAATGGCCATGAATTGAACTTCAACAAGGCTACACGGCTATTAGTTGTACCAAATTCAGGTTGGAGTACGATATTGCTTCTTGAAGTTAGAAGGAATTGTTTTATATCCGTGATTAGGTCTTCTTTGCTACTCATGTTCATTCTTTGAAACCCTATCGCATTGCTGAGAGCAGCAGGTAATTCCCATTCACTGGGAGTTAGTGCTTGTGTAATTTTGTATAATGCGAAGTGATCCAGAATAGAGACATTATTGGCAATAATGATTCTTGTCTGTTGGTCTTTAACTTCATCTTTAGGAATTTTTACCACGATGCCAAAAGCAAAACTAAACCCATGATGCAAGAATACTCTAAGTGAATTACAATTAGGTAATAACGACGCAATAAGCCAAAGTTGTAAGGCAGTTAGTAAACGTAGTAACGCAAGTAGAAGACCCACTGGTGTGTATAACAATATCGATAGGAGCTGCCAACCACTAGGAAACCTGGACAATAGATATAATTTAAATATAAAATTCATGTAAAATTAGAACTAATAGAAAAATTATTCCTATTAAATTAAATAGCAACATAAAAAATATTCAAACAGTAAAGATTATCGTACGAATAGCCATTTAATTTTTCATGTTTCAATCAATAGCATAACTGCCTGTAAACAGTGAATATCATTCTTGTACTATTGCGAAACATAGCATATATAACAGAAATATATTTTTAACTTAACTTGTGGAATGTAGGTAATAGATGATTTATATTTTATATTAATACTTAACTTGTTAAACTAAAATGTATTTACAAGATTTTATTACAAAGTTTTATTTTACAAGTTTACCTTCTTAAAAATTATTTCGTGCGTTTATACAGTATCCATATGTTAATAGTAAAAAAATTCAATACTGTATAACATCGATTATATTCACTGCTACACTATTGTAACATTATTTATTATTAAACAAAATTATGGTTTTGTAGAATTATTAATGAAACATTGCTTAAATTTATTGTTTATAGGTGACTGCATTACCTGCTTTTATCAAATAAATCCTGAATATCAATTTGTGACATTTCTTACAACAAACATCTGTTATATTAAGAATTCACACTTAGCAGTTATATTTCGATGATAGAATTACAACTGTTTATTGAGATTCGGCAATGACACGACTGATATTTGACCTTTTTTAACCTACTTTTCAGTAGCTTTCAATTAATATGAATTTTCGTTTCCATCAATTTCTGCAATCAGCTGTTTTGACACAGACGTCCTAGGAATTTTTACTTTAAGGTAAAGTACTATTTTCAATGTAAAAAATTACGTTACTTTTATAGCCTTCTAAATGTTTATTATATTTTCTTATAAATTGTTACGCGCATTATTTATGACGATTTCGTTTTAAACATACCATTATCAGTTTTATTTTATTTAATTGTAGAAAATACCCCATGATCTATAGATAACGAATAGCCAATAACAATCAGAAGATAACATCTAAATAATAAAAAGTTATCTTTGCAACTGAATAAAAATGTTTGTACTGTATATAATAGTTTCTTCCTCCATTTAAAATTTAAATCACATTATCGTAAAATAAACTAGTTCTATCCAATGTAAAAATATGAATTTTAGAGATGAAATTCAATATGCGCATACACTATTTTTTTCTTATGCATGGATTTGACATACAATGTTGGATTAGTAAAAGAATTGTATTTTCAAGAATATTAAATCAGTTTATTCGTTAATGTTAAAAGATAACGTTATGTTATCAACCTAATAGGGGCCACTGACCACAGTGACCACGACTACTCATGTCGTCACGTGATCTCGTTATTGTCGCAGTGATCAAGATTATAGTAACCACATAGACGACAAATTACATATTTACTTTTCACAGTTTAATGCTCTACTAGCAATTAAATTGTCTTAGAATATTTGCTGAAAGATCACCGAGTATTTTTACCATTTTTTGATACAGAAAAGAGAAACTGCATACATATGTACGCATTATCTTTAACATGTTACCATGTACATATACGCATCTGTCAGTTTCGACTCAGTGTAAAATCTCTCTCATAGCATCATATAGAATCAGTATGTCAAATATTTATCGATGAAGTTATAATCTATTATGCCAATATTTACCACAGTTCGTTTCATGTGGAAAAGGAATGCTATTCTCGGATGCTTTTTAACATAATGAATCCAATAGAAGAAATTTGCGATTCGAAACGCTGAACGCTTCTCCTTGCTCAGAAGACAGTTCAAGTAAAAAGCACGATCGGTGCAGTCCGCAAATAGTTATCGAAGGGCAGAATCTCGGAGAATGTGGTGATTTAGATTATGTTTAAGTTCAGAAATTCATGAGATGAAATAACTATGTTAAAAGTAAGCACGCTTCACATGAGGGTGTTGTCTCATCACGTAGCGGACGTAATTAAAAGCATCGACGACACACATTTATAGCATCATCGACAAGTAATGAGAAAATATGCTTATATACAAGTTTATATTTATTACGTATGAGCAAGTGATCTACGATTGGTGTGTCCTTATTGAACCAATATTTCGTGTATTAATAAGGTTAGAAAAGGTATACCAGTCATGAAGAGTCCTGTGTCTCAACATTTGAATGGAAATAGTCATCCAGTCCCGCCGCAAAATGTGTCCCCGTGTATTGTATCCCGTTTTGGGAATACATCTAACAACTACCAGGTACTGAAAGTATCCGGTAAAGATTCTAATTGTTATATTGCTAACAATATCGTTCCAAAAATTGGGAAACAGCAACTGGTGTCGTTAAATGGGGATTCTATATCCTGCAACAGTGTCAACATCAACGAAGCATTGGCATGTGATGTGGCTTCAGTGCCTGTTGTAAAAACTAAAGCTCTGTGCGTCCATATTCGTGAAAACAAATGGTACGATGCTGGGAATGTGGTTTCTGTGGGGGTCGCAGGAACCAGTTTAAATCATGCGTTGGAGAGTATGTCCTTGGCTTACAACCCAGCTACGAAACAATTATATTCTTTAGAAGAAGTAAACGTATCCAATGACGCACAGCTGGATTGTAAATCTCAATACTCAAATTTTCCCTGTGACCAAAAAGATGAATCCTTAAATGGGATTACAAAAGCTGACGAAGATAAATATATTAGATTCGAGAGTGGTAGTGCAAACAGTAGCCCCAGAAACAGTTTACCACGTTCTTGTAGCAGTACTGTGTCTTCCCTTAGCGAAGTTTCTCCCTCTGGTAGTTTTTTGAGTTCTGATGAACACGTTCCAGAAAAAATTGAGAAGGCCAAGCGTTGGGGATTAAATACATTGTTCTCAAAGAATGTTTTCTTATGGAAGAATAAAGATTCTCAACAGTCTACGCCTACAGGTAGCCCGTCAAGAAATGTGGATAAGGTAGGAGGAAGTTTAGCTCTAATTCAACAGCCCAGACCTGCAAATTTACCCGCAAAGAATGCGATCGAAGAAGAACGTCATCGTAAACAATATAGTGCAATTTTAGAAGCAGCAAGAAAACGAGAATTAAAAGAAGAGAGAGAGCGCAAGCAGCAACGAGAGCTACAGTTGAAAGAAGAGGAAAGATTAGCGGAAGATTCTAACACTTGGAATGTACAAGTCCTTACTAAATTCGAAAGTGTTAAAAACACAAAAAAAGTACGTGAACTGTGGTGGCGTGGTCTCCCACCCAGCGTTCGTGGTAAAGTGTGGAAGTTGGCGATTCCGAATAATTTAAATATAACAACGCATCTTTACAATATATGTTTTGACAGAGCAATGACAAGTCCTGTAAGTGACACACTAGCCGCAATCAAATTAGATGTATCACGTACCTTCCCTACCTTATGTGTCTTTCAAGAAGGTGGACCATTATCTAATAGTCTACAAGGTATTTTGGCAGCGTACGCTGTTTATAGACCCGATGTAGGTTACGTACAAGGTATGAGTTTTGTGGGTGCTATATTATCATTAAACATGGAACCTCCAGATGCCTTCATTTGCTTTGCTAATTTATTGAATCATCCTTGTCACAGGGCCGCTTTTACAGTAGACCAAAAACGAATGGAGATTTACTACAAAGTATATTCTAGTGCACTCGCACATAAGCTGCCAAAAGTCTTTTCTCATTTTACAGAAGCTGGTCTGAGCCCAGATTTATATTTGTTAGATTGGTTGTATACTATATATGCCAAAGCAATGCCTCTGGATGTTGCATGTAGGATCTGGGATGTTTTTCTCAGAGATGGAGATGAGTTCCTTTTTAGAACAGCACTTGGCGTATTACATTTATATCAGGAAGAATTATTGAAAATGGATTTTGTACATGGAGCACAATTTCTTATTAGGTTGCCAGAAAATCTACAGGCGGAAGCTTTATTTAACAGTATTAGTCAAATGTCTACTACTGTTGGAACAACAACGTTCCAGCAAATGTTAGTTCAATTTTCTTCGTTGTGATTTTTTGGATTACGATAAAGAGTGTATAAAAGTAGCCAGATCTAAAAGAATGAATCTCAAATACTATTTTTATTATTGTAAACAACAAAAAATATTTTTGTGCCGAACATGTGATTATTATTTATATAGGTTTTAACAAAGTAAATTTTCCATGAGACCGCTTTAATTTTAAAACACAATTATTAAATAATGATCTTTGAGTTACTACATACGAATGTTGAAAGTCTTTTACTAATGAAAATTTATGAAAGAGTAGCATCAAGTTTTATTTTTAGTTGATTGAATTTATATAGCGTTTATTATTTTGTTAGATTTTATTGTACGTGAAATTAATATGCTGAGAGATGTGATATCTGTTTAATACATTTAAGATATATAAAGGCAAGAGCTTCCCACAAATCTGTAAAAAGAATATGTTTCAATAAGTTAAATTGTGTAATAGATGAGGAATGCAAAGATATTCTGCTACTGAACGAGAGAAGTTTAAAATAACGTGTTGAAATACAGTATCTGACATAAATTTGATATACATATATATATAAATATACTCTATTTTCAACTAAAAAAAAATTAGGATATATAATTTCTAAACTATTCGTACGAAATTCGAAATAAAGCAAAATTATTATTATTATTATCGATATTTTTATTTACTGTTTGATATAAATGAATTTTTTATTTTAAAATTAATTTCGTTCCGCCAAATCTAAGAAAGAAATTATATTTTCTTTATAAAAGATTTTCTTTGTTCCTGAAATAAAATATTTTCAACATTTACTGCATAGATTTAAGAACCACTGGCATGTGTATATAAGTATAACATAGTGAACATTGCACATTAACTTTAAAGTAATTTAAACTGTCTTTGGTACGTACCATTCGACCATTGTGGAAATGTGAAATATTTTGAAGAATACTCAAAGTATATGCTCAGATCTGCCGCATTTGTCGTCTTTAGGGCAAATGTAGCAATACATGTATACATCATCCGGAATAAGCGGAAATACGTTAATTGCAGTACCTACGATACGTATTTAAAAAAACGGCAGACACCCATAAACATAATGCAGATAGTAAAATTTACCATGCCATGACGTGTATAATCTCGAATGGATAATGATAAATTTTACATGAAAGAGATCAGTGAAGAAAAAAAATATACATTATTTAATGTATAACATTATCACCGTACACTTCCTAAGCTTTAATGGTACTGAATATAAAACAAGTCCTTATAACTTGATATAAAGCGAAAGAGATTAGTCCTTACTGTATTTCGACTTTAATGGTAAAAAGTAAACTACAAATAGCTAAGGGACAAAATTAATTTTGAATAATACAAATTATATATATATATAACAGACTAAAGAATCTCTTGAAATTATATGCAAATTATCTAAGATTATATCAAGACTTCGTCTGCCTATGTGTGTGACATCATAAACACTAATTAAGAAACTAAATATCCAACGATACGCGTTTCGTCTGTTAAATAAACATTGTTCTCGATCTGTTCAGCCACTGATACGAATTATTCTTCGTTCATTCGTATATAGACGAAAAGAAATACGGATCATACACGTTTCACTGCATAGAAAAGAAATGAACAACAAACATATGCGATCTTTCCTTCATTCATCACGTACGAGATATGAATATTGCATTCTATTTATCAATAATGATTTACGCACACTCGGTTGTACATATGAAAAAGCCTAAATCCTGTCTTTTAAGTGGCCTTTCTAACGAGCATAGAATGTATTCCATACCCTAAGACTTTACAATCTTTCCGATCATTGTGCTTTATTATAGACAAACTTCGAAAACATATTTTCCTACAATCTAGCTATTGAAAGTTTATTGTATGTGCTTGTTCCTTAGTGGTTTTCTTTTTTTTTAACGTTACGGTTATCGTTTGTCGATTGTCGTTTTTAACGCGTTTCGTTTCGAAATTCTTAACAAGACACGATAGAATCTTAAGCACATTTTATATATATAACATGCTAGTACACTAAATGAATTTTTGAATTTCAGTGTATGGGTATATTTCAATACAAGCACATCGCAATAACTTTGCTTATAGCATGGCTTGACGCTTCGGATCTTACGAACTATATAAAATAACCATCTCTAAAGAAAAACTATACACAGATATATTCCCAAATAAACCTCTCGCAAGAATATTGATAAATCAATTACGTGTAAGAAGACGTGTAAATATTTCATTCTTTCTTTTTTATTTTCGCTGATTCTTCGGAGAGTAGGCGATAAACGAAAAAGGGCACGTTTACGCCGTAGATGATCCTTTTTGAAAAAAAGAATAGTGGAAAACTTGAACGTAAACTCGGTGTCTCGCGTAGATCCGAGATATCCTAATTTTTAATTGACAATACTCTCATTCCATCCACTATTCGGACTAATTAGAGAACAATTGATAAGTGTCTACGATAATCGATGCAACTGTATATAGAAGCGCATACACATATATACACACACCGAATCGGCAGGTAGTCAAATAAAAATGAACGATATGTTTGAACGTTTATCATTGCGTTACGTTAACTCGTATATATTTTATGTGTAAATCGATGGAACTGTAATAATTGAAAATTTGTAATATTAATTCCACTTTCAATTAGCAGAAAGCATGATTCCTATTTATACGAAATAATTCATCGATAGACTGCGTATTTTATATATTCGTGAGAAAAAAAACGAGTAGATGAAACTTAAGGAAAAGTGCACGCGGAACTCGCTAAAATAATTAACGAAAGTAATTCCTATCCTAGTGTTTGTCGCGATCGACGAAGAGAACTATCATTCTCAAGAATAAATTCGCAGTCTATTGGTCGACAATGTGCCAACCGATAAAGTGGTTGTGTTTAGCAGGGGCCGAATAAATTGTTCGAACGCGTTTTTTTCTCTTTCTTCGTACATTTGTTTGTACGACGTTTAAGTCTCGATCACAGCGATAGTTTTTTCGACCAAGTTGCGAAGATCGTATTTTCCGTAGAATCTCGTGAGTTTCTCGCCTTACTAATTTAATAGTCTTTTTAACAATCTCGTTGTAATCGTAGGGACGATCGATTGTACGAACACGAATCGTACAGCGTGCGCGCGTTCCTGTGTGTAAATGTGTTTGTGCTGTTGTGGGTTTGCTGCGTAATAATTACCGAGAGATACTCGATGGCGTATCCACGGTTGCTGTGTAAATGGAGGGGAACCTTTACCATATCTTCGGCGCGTCGCGTATTATTATATTTTCGATACGTCTTTACCGGATCGAAAGTGAACAAGAAAGTGGGGAATCGCTATTTATATGATTCCGAATCAGCGTCGCATCGATTCGAACCCCATACTCTTCCTCTCGCTCTGTCTATCAATCTTACTTAAAAAGAAAAACAAATCATCGAGTCTTTTAAACGTGTTCGGTTTAGACACGATCGATCAGTATTAAATACGATTTAAAAAAAAAAAATAAATAAACGTTGAATTCGTTTTACCGTGTACGTATTCTCTATTCGATATTACGTGAACGTTAGTCGAGGTATCGATACATTCCGGGTGTAGCGCCGGATACATTCATAGTAAACCTAATGATTTCGAGTAAATGATAGAGTAGGCGCGGGACGGGGAAGAGAAACGCTATCCGTAGCAAAACCGAGAGTCTCTCTCTCTCTCTTCGTTTTCTGACATCACATTGTAGAGCGGTCGGGTTCTAAAAGCGGTAAAAAGAAATGTTTCCTGACTGAAATCATATATAGCTTTTGTTCTATTCAATTAGAACGTTTGTAGCATAACTGGTATCAAATACTGTTACAGTCGAGTACATATTTGGATGATAGAGAAAATTGAAATTTTTGATATTATTTTTATTCGTTTTACGTATCGTTTCCGAAGGGTTCCGCGCAAAGACGAGCACGAAGAACGACGTTCTTCGATTGTTGGTGTGTTTTACCGTTTTTGTGACCCAGAAAGCTCGGCGGTAGGTCGCTGCACCGAGGGCAAAGAGCACTTGTTGCCGATGCCCGTTTGTAGAGTATCATTGTTCGTTATTCCAACACGTATATCTTAACGCCGTTCCGGTTTGATTATTTAGCAGCGATTGAGATTGAAATGCGCTTTACGTGTAATAAGTAAACGACGAACCGAACACCCTTTTTCTCAGCGGAAATGATGAGAGCATACTAAGTGTATGGACCGAGCAGTTGTGCATAATCAATGTATGTGACACTTCTGTGTTCCTTGTCGTTAGTGCCTCTCGTTAGGGGGAATTCATTGTATATTTTTTACGCGTTTTATCGTGTGTATATTTACCTTAAGTGCAATAATTGTAATATATATTTTGTAAAGAATCGAACCCAGTATTTATTTTCGGTAAAACGTGCGCATCGACACGATGATGTAAAACTATATATCTACCGGTGTGGTCTGACGGCGAATGAAATGGCACCGTCACGACGTTTTTACAATGTACGACCGTTGGTTGCACAAGCCGCGCGCCGGTGCAATACACAGGGGGAAACCTGCGAATCCCTAATTATCGGGCAACTATACTCGCTGCCGGTAGCGATTGAATGATAAAATTTCAAGTCGTCGACTATCTCACTTGAAGTTTTCATATTCATATCTCCTCGACTTATATCCTAGCATCGTAAACAGATCTTAAACAATTTAACTCGAGAAATATTTTGTATATATATGGGACGCGCTTGCTTCGTGATTTAAAGGGTGGTATGTAAAACTCCGATACCTATTTACCGCAAAAAAAAAAAAACAAAAAAAACGATGTAACAACAATTTTTATATCATGTAATGGACGGCAATGAAATTATGTAAACGTGCGTGTATGTTGTACTTTAAATGATGCCGGCGACATATCTCAATGGATCATTTTTGTTCGCATACGAATAAAATTATACTTCGGAACATTACCGTTGATCTTCGCTCATTTCATCCACGTCGTTCGAATCGATTTTTTTTTTGGAAACTGTTCCCGTAGGAATTCAAAGGGTTATTTATAAAAAAAACGTGCAATTCATCGATTGCTGTTTATTAGTTACCAAATTGATAGAATTGGTGATAAAAGAACAGTATTAATGGAACCCTAACTGAAGGTAGGACAACATAGTTTCAAAGGTTCACTTCAAAAGAGCTAATTATTAATTATAGATTAATGAAACTTAGATCGTATATTAATCAATTTAACCGCGGAAGAAGTAAATGCAAGAAAAGTGGTAAATATTCTTTTGATTTTCAATAACGTTCATTTTGACGCGCATTTTCCCGCCATTATATTAGCTAATTAGAATTGTCCATTTGTGGTGCATGTACTAGATGGGAAAAATATGTCAAACGTTAGGCCGTCGGTAATATCGTCTGTGATATTACCAGCAGAGTCTCAAGCAGGTTCTTGCACCCTACGGCGTATGGCGCCAGCATGCTAACTTGAGGATGTTTGAATATGATCAATTAAGAAGGTGGAGAAAAAGTAAAAAAACAATATAAATGTTATTGATTTTTTTTACCGTTAAGAATCGAATTAACAATTTCTAATAACTTCGACGATAACCTCATTTCGAAACTTTAAATATTCCTTTCGTTGTTTATATCGAGAACACTTGTTATAAAATAATGCCTTTCTTAGTAGCAATTTTGTATTTGATCTTACAGTAGAATTTAGGAAAAAGCAAACAAAATATCTGTAATTTTTAACACGTTTCAGAACACTTATGAAAACTAACTAGAAAATTTCTCTCGGTTTATTACAATTGACTTTTTATTTTACAACAAAAGCGCGTACCCCTTTGTCATCGAGTACACTTGTCACAGCTTAAAAAGTCGTTAAACACGAGAGCGTACGTTGTAAAAATTGAAACGATACACTTAAACGATTAACAATCAAATTGAAAGTAGAAGAAAGCAAACAACGGAGCGGAGTGCTTCTACGATTAATTGAGACAGCCGAGAGATACACTCCTATCTCCGGCGATAACTAATACTCGATCAAACAAATTGAAACGGCTTGCGGAGCCGTTCGCGCGAGATAAGACGCCCGGCTACACGCGTATATATTAATGCCTTTTAACCGTTCGATTCTTCGTGACATCATTATCGGCGGCGTGCTACGAATCGTTCCGCGTGCAAGCACCGTAATGGACGCGGCGGCCGTGTACGTTTGCGTACATCGCGAGATAATACGGGGACCGATTTACCTCCCGGCGGTGCGACGATTTATCAATTATTCAGCCCGTGACGAATATGCATAAAGTATCGTGTCAGCGGCGGTTAAAAACACGCTCACCCTTGCCCCGTCGTCGCTGATCACTTGCCGTTTTCCCAGAGAGAGAAAGAGAGAGAGAAAGAGAGAGAGAGGGCTCGACGCGGCGAAACAATGTTAACTTTTGGTTACGGTGCTTCATACGCCCCTAGTTAAGGAGTCGACTCCGTGAATTAGGGGAGGTTAATCCTTGTTACGGTTAGGGTACGATTTCACGCAAGGTGGGTTCTCTCTCTCTCTCTCTCTCTCTCTCTCTCTCTCTCTGTGTAAGTTTTTCGAATTTTCTACCGGAAAGACGACCTGTGGATTCCCCGTCTCTGCTCGATGTTTTCAGAATTAACGGCGCTAAAGTTTCGAACTGGGTCAGCGAGGGGGATGAGACGGCGTCGTGACGTCGGTCACTGAGTCGGATCTATTTAACGGGTTTCGAAATTAATTAAACGTTCTTCGTCGGCTAATTAACGTTTATTCACGACGAACGAACCGGGCCCGACACGGCAATTCAATTATAAGTTACATTCATCGTACCGACGATTTTCAATGTAAACGCAAGGCACGTTATTTTCGGAGGGAGAGAGCCAGCCAGAGGGAGAACCAGAGAGATAGATAAATAGATTGATAGATAGATAAATAGATAGAGAAATAGATATATAAATAGATAGAGAAATAGATTTATAGATAGATAGAGATAGAAAGAGGGTGGAAGGAAGGGAGAGAGAGAAAGAGAGAGGGGATGAGGAGAAGGGGTAGAAGCCGGGACGATGTTTATTTCATCGAGCCTTTATTGGTTCATGAAAACGCGTTCTTTTGCCGATGCTCTCTACGCGGCGCGTTTCGTTCTTTCCCGACGAAGTAAACATTAATTGTTTTCCTACGCGTTGTTATAAAAGGATGGAGGACGTTCCCAGGCGGAGTGCTTAGATCACTGGTACCAAAATGGTACCATATTCGTCGATCACCGGGGCACCCGAGACCCGAATCGGCACAGAGTTTAGCCTCGCGCCCGAGCCATAAGCCAATCAGTCTAATAGAATCTCCCCGGTCGCCTATCGAATGATTCATAGGACGTCGCATGGGAAGCGAATTTATTAATAAGAGGCACAGAACCAGCTATGCCAGCGGACCGGCTCTCCGAACTGATTCGTCATTATTACATGCGCCCTGACCCGCCGATCTTACCATCCAACGCTAATTGGTCGCCATGAACGCGTTTCAGCTGCTGATTTATCGCGCCAATATACGGCTGCGTTGCTCTCTTTCGTGACGACCCTTCTCTTACTCCCTCCCTCTCTCTCTCTCTCTCACTCCATTACTCTGTCTCTCACTTTTGTTCTTTCACCTCTCTTCCCCCTCCCCTTGCTCTTTCGCTTTCTTATTCAGCTCCACCGGGAATGAACATTTAACGAAAGGATGAGAGAAGGGACCGGTCGAGGCGGCTCCCACGAGAAAAATACCAACGTTTCTGTCTCTCGGATCGCGTGCATCGCGAACAACAAAAATATTATTCATTCGCCTCGACGACGTACTTTTTACAGAGCAGAAACCACGATTAAAACGATGGACGGTATTTTTCCTCGGGGTCAAGAGAAATCTGCCCCCCGTGTATCTTCTATAACGATTAGCGACGGAGCTCTCGATACGGGAGTGCTGTGCTCAAAATTGAAAACGTTATTGGACTATTTAGGTGTTACGACCCTTTTACATATATTACGCAGAGATATAGTTGACTGTTTTCAATTTTTTAAAGCGGAAGCGACTAAAAATAGGATCAAAATAAAAATATACGATAAGAAGCATTGCGATTACCAGATCGCAGATGTTTCTGCGAATTCTCGGTTTTCGCGAATTATTTTAAGAAAGACCCGAGAAGGTGAGGAAAGTTCGCCCGGCTATCACGAGATAGCTCAATTTGCCTTTTACGGCATTCCACGAGCCCGCGCATCCCATAAATGCATAAAGATCCGCTGTCTACCGCCGAAACAAGCGCATCCTTTAAATCTGAACAAAGGCGGTTCCCGCCGGCCGCGCCTTTTCTCTCCTGCATCGGTGGTAGTTGAACGTGGTTGCCCGCGGTACGGCGTCGCGCGCGTTCACATTTTCCGCGTTCATTCACGACCACTCTAACAGAATATAAAACGTTGAAAAACGGCAGGAAGCTACGGCGAATGATATTTTTCGCGCGGTCGTAAGTCTCTGCCGTGCCGGGGAAGGGGATGGGGATGGGGAGGGAGGGAGGGAGGGGGGGCCCGTGTATCTCGGGGCGAAAACAAACCGCGGCCGAATCTCCATAATGCTTAAAACTGCACTCTGCCAGAGCCCCCGCAACATCGTATCCCCGAGAACGCAATCTCGCCGTTCCCAACCAAATTGCCCGGCATTTTTCGGGGCACGGCGCGAGCACTCGTCGCTTCCCCGGCGTTTGTCGTCCGTTGCGAAACCAAACGAAACGAAATACCCCGGGTACTTTTGCAATGGCGTAGCATTAATGCCGGCCGCTTATTTATCCGACTGTTATATCAAGCTTTACGTAACCCGCGCCAAGCGCTGGAACGCGTTATTACGGTCAAAGCAAGTCCGCGGGTGTTAGAGGAGAGTTGGCCCAAGAGTGGCCGCGGCGGAGCAAGAGGTAGAACAAGATGAGAAACGGGAGAGCTTCGGGTTCCGTGAGAGAGAGAGAGAGCGAGAGAGAGAGAGAGAGAGAGTAGTAGTAGTAGAGAGGAAGCGAGAGGGACGGTTACAAGCGCACTGGATGTGCAACTTCTTGCGCAAGAGGTGCTCCGCAGTGATTCATCATTGTTACCGGGAATATTGGGATATATATCGGGGAAGTCCCTCGGGCTGAAAGCAAATGGAGTAGACAGGGGTCTATACCCTCCATCTACTTAAATGCCCCTACATTCCGCCCGATGGAGAGGGGACTTACGTTAGCCCCCACCCCTCCCCCTCCCCGGTTTCGCTCTCCCGCCGATCCCGCTCTCTTCGCGCTGCAGTTTTCTGATTAAACTACATCGATTTCCATGAACAAAGTGCACTTTTACGCGAGACTTCACACGATTGACTTTACGCGAGACTACGTCCCCGTATATTAATCCTTTTTCCGGGGAAGGGGAAGGGGGGGGGGGGGAGGGGGTCGCAGTTACCGGGAGCTGCACCAGCAGCCGGGATCTACGAGGGCGCATCAGGGAATCGCACACGGCATACGTAAAGGGACATTTCCTTAACTTCGTCTCAAAGAGCGACCGTACTTTTTAGCCTTCACCCACACCCCCGCCTTTCATCTTGAACCCCGAACCCCCGGTCGACTGTGTGTATACCGGGTGACCAGTTTCAGCCCGTGCTTCTTCAAAAGCTCCGCACGCTGAATTCGCGATGTTCAAGGGTGGCGACCGATGATATCAAAGCGGGACGCGTCTGCTCGCAAAGTTCCACCGGTCGATCGAAATTTAAACGTTCGCTCAAAAGGAGAGTTACACGGTGCGTTGACGGGGCTAATTAGAGGACCGCGTGCGGAGATTCTCCATTGATTGGATTGTTGTTGGGGGGGGTGTAACGCGGTCGCTGGTTAATGGGATCTTCGCACGGGGAACGTCGAGGGGTGGTCGCCTTTGACGTCTTCCGGAGCTAGCGGAATGACAGCCGGAAACGATTCGAAGCTGGATTTCAACGATCGCGCTTCGAATTAAGCCGAGATGTTCGATGACTGAAGGATTGTTCCTTGGGAATCTTGCAGCCAAATTGATTTGTATTACAGGAATTTTGCTCTGTGTTCTTGAATATTCTTTCAATATTAGCAGGAACCAATAAATGGCGAAAATGTAAGTATGACGAGCTGGAAACGGAAAAGATATTTTTACATGTCAATGTAATGTAGGAAAGATATTTTTATATAAGTTTGCGATTCGATGGAAAGAGGGAGACTCAATTTTGGTAAAAATTCAGGGATCTTTATTCAATTTGTCTTCTATGCTTATTCGTGGTCTCGACAAGACGCAAGCATACGTACCGCGCTCGGACAGGCAACCTAATCGAAAGATTAACGAGATCGATGCACACGCGCGAGCGTGTTTCACCGTGCATAGCGACGGCCGCACGCGTCGCGGTTTTTTCGTAAATTCTTCGAAGACCAACCCCGGGGCCGAATGGATAGCGAGCAGTAAATCGGCCGCAGCTGTACGCGCCATCCCGTGGATGACCAGGCTCCAATCTGCCAGGCGGGCTATCCACCTTACCGCGTGCCGAATTTCATCTACGAGCCGCGTACCGCATATAAAAATAACCGTCTCGGGTCGTGCAGAATCGCGCCATATGCGGAACGCCATGTGGCGCAGGGTCAACAATGTCACCGGCGAGAGAGAGAGAGAGAGAGAGAGAGAGTAGAGTGTCTTCGCCGCGCGTCTTCGAAAAAAAGGGTACCGCGTGCTTGTGAATCGAGCACACCTGCCCGCCTCGAGGTGAGACTCTCGATAGGACCTCGCCGCTCCCTTCTAGGTAAAAGGGATTATCCGCGAGCCTCTCGATCGACGCGCGGTTAGGGCCGCGTGTAACGCGACGATCCGACCACAGGTCCCCCCCACCCCTTTCGTGGGGTCGCGCCGTTCGAAACCCTCGTCAAAGGAAATTCTTCGCCCGTGGCACCGTGGAATCAGGCGTTCTACGCGCGTGTGCGACCGATGAGGGATCTCCTCGGCTGTGCCGTGGAAACGCGTCCGCAAAACCCGAGGCCGAGGCACCCGGGGTCCACGACGACGCGTCGAAACTTTGCCGCCATCGCGTGATCCCGCCGAACGATAAGGGGCCGAAAGTTTTTTTCCTCGGGACCGCCGGCGAATTCATAATTTTATTACGAAAAATCCTCCGCACCCCGTGTCGAGCCACTCTACCCTACCCCGCGAGAAGTTTCGTCGCACGCTATCGTCTCCGCGAGAGTCTCGCCGCGATAACGCGTCCGTTCCTCCTCCTCCTCCTCCTCCTCCTCCCCCGCCGCGAGGCCCCCGCGCAGAAAAATGGAATCGCGGGGAGATTAGGCGAACGCGAGAACGCGCAATCTGTTTGAGAACGGCGACAGATTCATTAGAGGGAAGTTGTTGAAAAACGTTTCGCTTGGCTCATGCGCGCGCCACCGAGTCGGATAAACCTGTCTGTTAACTCTTCCGCGTGTGTTCCACTCGATTACCATCAATTTAACCAGTTAACTGCGTCGATATGTTTAGAAGATGTTACGAATTTTATCGAATTTTATATTATACTTTTTCTAATCTTTTTGACAATTGTTCTAAAATTATCCTAAAGCGCGCGAAATTTACGAATATGTCACCATAAGTAAATACTGGTTTTAAGTTTACCGATTTCTACCAAGACCAATCAGAATGACTGGTTTTTAGAAAAATTGTTTAGTGGTGTTTCCAGTCTTTGCTTACTTTTAAAAAATTATATACAAGTTAAATAATGTTAATTGTAATAAAAAAATTGAATTATAGACATTATAAATTAATCGAACGCTTAAATGTCTATTATTCTTTTAATCTCACCCTCTTCTTCCTTCGTACAAGAAAATCTCTTTTCTAAATCCATTAGTCCAGTAATCCACTTTTAAGAAATTTGTCGCATTTTGGAAAATGCCTGAATATTAAGGGAGGTCACAGATAATAAGCGTTAGAACGACAAAATTGATTTTCAAAGTGACGAAATAGTGGTTGAACGAATCGAGTGGGACAGGTAGCAGGTAATAAAAGCCGGTAGGTTTTCCATCCCGCATTTCGTCAGTGTCGCAATCATTCCACGTCCTCCAATACTTCCGGCGTCGTCGCATCCGCGTCGCGGCGCCGCTTGGGACCGCGTTACCAGAAAACGTTATAGATCCCTCTTCGGGGCGGCGAGAACGAGAGTATCGGCTGTCGCGACGCCGGAGTGTCCTCGGAAGGAAGCAAAATCCGTATACAGAGAGCCGTTGTACTTTATCGGGTGGGCCGGAGAGACAACGTTAGAGATCCCGTGCGCCGCGGCGGGCAGACGGATCGAATTCCTGCGAAAGGAAGTGTTTGAACAGGACGCCTATATATCCCCGGGCCCCGTTGCTAATGGCTCCGCACACTGGCTGCGAAACGCCGTAACGGAGCAACGTTCGCCGCACAGACGACCGTTCGCGGGCACCGTCCTTGTCCTCGTCCTCGTCCTCGTCGTCCTCGTCGTCGTCGAGTATTAATGCGATAACTAACAATAACAAGGTACATCCCATCTCTCAACGGTGGGCCCCTGCGCCGCTAACGCACACATTAGATCACCTCGTCCCTCTCCGCCTCTCTATGTGTTTTCGTGATTCCGCGGTGCCTCGGGGCCGCGCGGGGATGCCTTTATAGGTTCGGGACACGACGCACCGTGGAACTTTGATCGTCGTGTTACACTGTGGCGAACCACCGATAGACTCCCGGGGCTGGATAATCCCTTTTCAAGCAGGGCTCCGAAGGGTACTCCAAACCTCGAGGCGGGCTCTCTCGCCCTCGTTCAACGATCCCTCCTCGACGTTCTTTCTCGCCTTGGGACAGCGGGGAACGCGTTACCTCCGCGCTCCTCCAACCGACCGGATTTCGGTCGGTCTCTCATTACGATAATAGTTCCGACGCGTGTTTCATTAATTCGACCAATATCGGGGCACTCGATGCGAGACAGATTTTCCCCCCGGCTACCTCGACCCGCGAAACTGCTCGCGGATTATTAACCCGCCGCGGATTAAACGATGAATAAAAGTCACGTTCTGTACCGCGGCGGCGTTAAATTTCACCCCGGGCGTCGTTAATCCGTAAACTTTCGGTGTGCAGTTACGGAAAAATTGCAGTTTCAACCCTTGTGCTATGACTTCTTTCATGGCTGCGTGCCCTGGCATTTGTTTGTTAGTAATAAATTCCTCGGCCAGACAGAACATTTATTTTTATATATAACAATATTTATATATATTTATTTACATATATATGAGAAGTTTCGTTTCAATGTTTAAATGTTAATAACGGATAAAATTTAATTTTTAATCCGTTTAAAATTAATAAGGTATATATTTAGTAGATCTTGTTCATAACGAGTTTGCTCGGTCGTCTGGTTCGTCGTCTTTTATTCCAGTTTTTCTATAGATACGTCTGTCGATGAATTTTTTAATCGTTAACGAATTCCTAACACAGACCATACCAGATCTATATACATGTATGTATATATCGCACGAGAGGTTAAAAATACATGCAGTCTATTTTCGAGAATTTATTTTCCCCAGCTAAAAAGTTCCAATAAAATCGTGCTTGTAAATTTGAAATACCTCTTTAATTCGTTTCAATAGACTATCGTCGTCCCCTCCGCCACAAGTTACTCCGAAAACCGTTAAATCGATTGCCGGGCGACGTTCTCGAGCGTGCAGCATCGATTTATAAATCAGCATGTTCTTGCACTTGCCCCGGTTTCGCCTCGACCGAATTCCTCGTTCCGTGGATCCAGAGGTTTCCGCTAATGAACTTAGGAATCTGGATCAGCGATAAATCGGCGCCCGTAATAACGATATCGGGGCACGGACGATAGACAGAAGCCGGGGAAGTGTCGATACGGGCGGCACGGTGTCGAAGCGCAGCCGGTGTTCGCGCCATAAATCCGGTGGACAAAAGGCGACCGGGGGAGGGCTGGAAAATGTCAGGATGTCGTCGGCAGTGTTTCTCCCGCTGGGCAGCAGAAATGGGTATCGATGATGGCGCGTCCGACCGCCGGGGTCAGAAGTTGCTCCTTTTTTTCTTCTCTACCGTCGAAAGTCACCCCAGCTGCCCTCACACCTCCTCCGCGAGGACGCCCGATCTCGCCTCGACCGGAAGCGTGCGCGCATACCGCAGCATGTTCACTGTCAAGGACAGCTGTTCCGCTGTCTCTGCGACCGAGACTCTAACACCGATTCACCATCATCTTTTACCTTTTCTCTCTCTCTCTCGCTCTTTCTTTCTCTCTTCTTTTTTTCCCGAGCTCGGCAAACGAGATCGTGTGTTGCGTGTCAAAGTCGATCGACTTTCGAGGAAGTCGTAATGCACACCGGAGGTGGCGTGCGACTCCGATGCCGCTAAACCGTCCGGAACAGAACGATTCGAAATGATTAACGCTCGCGTCGCAGGATCGACTGGGGCTCGGCCCGGTTTTCGGTGATCCCCGGCTCGTAACAGGATCTCGCCGGAGGTGAATTAAGCGAAAACGAGTCCCGAGTCGTTTAGCCGAAACACCCTCGTACAGTCTAATGATTGGGATTAGGTTCTGGGATTCGTGCCCGAGTCATTTTTCTTCCGTCGATTGGAACCGTTCATGGATCACCCGCGTAATTAATGTGTTCCTTGAACGGGTTGTTTGGGAGGAATTTATTATTTTCTGATTTCTAGAGCGCCGTTAAGGGTTGCTTCAGACGCGCATTGTTAGTGCACTGTTTAGAAAATCATTCTTAGAAAAGAAATTTAATTAGCGAAAGCTTTGTATAATTTGTATTGTTTGAAGAAACAACGCAAATCTTGAAGTCGTAATAGTTTCAGTATTAAAAGTGCAATGCAAGCAGTTTTGTGCAAGTTGACAATTATTTACTGCAATTCTGTCGGTCTTATTTTTTCAACGCCTTTCTTGTCCACTAATTTGCTACTATCCGGCATATTTTAAAATAATTAGAACACGTGCCCTTAACTTTTAAGTTAAGCATTATTTAGCATATTCTACATATTTTATAGACCTCCAACTATAATTTAATTGATTTATTCTCGCTTATTCGCCAGCTACATATTTTATTCAAAGCTTCGTTTCTCGGACGACCAGAAATTTTAGCTAGAACAATTTAACCGAGGAACAGAATTATACACGAAAGAAGTTAACTAACATTTCTTCTGATAAAAATCTCTTACATAAAATCCGCTGTCTACAGTTTTAATCGTCTCGAATTTGCCTGCCCACAGAATTTTATTCGCGGTTGTCTAAATTCTTGAGATTCTTATTCCGACACGGTACAATCATCGGGAATCCTATCGATGAGCCGACGTCAGGCGAAGTGCGAACACGCACGGGAGATCTTATTTAATACCGGAAACCATACGAGGCGGCGTCGAACGACGGGTGGCGAAGGTTGATTTCATTTGGCGAAACCGATACACTCTGACAACTTGCGGCATTCCCCCTTGAGATATTTCACAACTGCTCTCCGATGCTGTCGTCGGTCTGGGAAATTAGCGAGTGATAATAATTAGCGTTTCTCTTTCGCACAAACGACGGCGGATCACAAAGCGTCTTTGGCGGTGATGTCGGCTTCACAGAGAGATGGTACCCGGTCCCGGCGTCCTTTACCCCAGTCCTTTTGATCCTCGTGACCGTGGGCTGCGACAGAGAGACGGAAATAGAGAGAGATGAGAGAGAAAGAGACAGAGAGAGAGAGAGAGAGAGAGAGAGAGAGAGAGAGAGAGAGAGACAGAGAGAGAGAGAGAGAGAGACTACTTTATGCCACGTATTCGTCGCTAGTTCGAAAATCAACGTTGTTTGTAATTAACTTCGTAATTAACCAAACGTAGTTAAGACAGGACCAACCGGTTCGCGATAGGATGCTTGACGACAGAGGTGTCCCAGTTTGTGCGTCCTAGACCTTTAAAGCGGTATATTCCGTGCCTGGAACTTCGAAAAAATCGATGCCTTTTCATCGTGGTTCCTCGAAGCGCTCCTCGAGATATTCGCCCGCAAAAAGATTTATTTGAGTTCGCGAAAATAACGAGGCTGCAGAGATGTTTGATGGGGGAAACTTTCAACTCAATTTTCCCGAAACCTTATTTTCCGATACGGTTGACATCTCCGGAGAGATCTAGTAGTCCGAGCGGCTTGAAATTTTTGAGGAAACCTTCGGCGGACCTGCCGCTGTCTCCAGAAATAATATTTCTAATAAGTTTGAATGGTCCGATTGATTTATTACTATGCCATGATTAAAATAAAAATCGAATTTCCATCGATCACTTTTGTTGGTAAATTTTTTTTCGAAATGTCACGTGTTCGGACGGTTATCTTTGGCATTCGTTTGAAACGCTGGAGTCTGCTGGTCGCGAACTCGAAAAACCCTGGTCTTCAGGGAAATACGTATCGTAATTTAAAGTTAACATTTATCTCGCGTGACGCGCAGTGATTTTCAGTGCTTCAACTGATTGTTTCAAAGCGCGCGAATTTAAAAATTATACAAATTGTATTATTTATCAGCAATTAAAAAACTCCAGAATGAAGCTTAAATCGCGACGCAACGTTCCCCATGGCGATCTTGATTTTCTACAAAGTGCTCGGAATGAAAACAAAAAAAGAGAAGAGCGGCAGATTCGTTTGTTCAGGCTGGCAAGGTTGCATGGCACCTAATCGACCGTTCCCGGCCAATTCCGCGGCAAAAATAACGCTCGCTCGGGGTCGGGTCGGGTCGGGCCGGGGCCGCGTATCAGTGACAAATAGAAAATCGTACACCGAACATTTTTTGTGTTTCAAAGCCAGCTGACGTACGCGCGGGGCAGGAAATTGGCGAGCGATGACAATTATCTGCGGCCGACAAACAATATATTCCATAAAGCGTGGCGGGTGTTCCGGGCATCGAAACGCGGACGACACGGACACAAACTTGCGCCCCAATTTCGTTCCTTCGCCGATTTAGAATCCGCTTGGCCCGTCGCCGTGTTCCCAGGGCAAAAAAGAGTTTCCCCCGTTAAGTAGAAACCGGTGTAGCGTTAGTTACGCTTGTTGTGCGAAATTGGACGCTTAACGGGCGGCGATACGCGCGGGCGCGCGCGCGCGGATAATACAAGCGGCGAGACGTGTCCGTCCGCCGGCGAATATTTAAATACGAGCCGGATATCGGCGAAGATTGCGCGCCTGCGAGGAACCGTATGAATTATTGCCGGGATCGTGTCGCGG